>NW_028325614.1:0-1266 GCF_027475165.1 Benincasa hispida
ATTATTATTTAATTTATATATATGTTATTTAATTTAATTTTATTCTATTCGTTAAATACACAAATACATACATATTTTAAAACTCTTTTCTCCTCCTCTTCAAACATAAATTCAAAATCAAAATAATCACATTCCCCAAATTTTAAATTTTAAAAACTCGACATTAACTAAAAATTAACTTACTTAAAATTAAATTAATTGTGACATAAGTCTAAATCTTTATTTTTAAAAAAATTAAATTTCGAAATTAACAAAATTATCCTCAATTTTGTAAAAATACAAAATTTGAATTATGAAAAGCTTGAGATGTTACAGGTCATCTCAGGGCTGGTGGCGGGGACGCGCTCCTTGCACAGTCCTTCATGGCTGGTAGGAGGTTTTGGGTTTACTTGGGGGTCGGAGAGGTCTAAGAGGTCTAGGTTGAACAGAATAGGATTCCTATATAAATTAGGTGTTTAATTAATTTAATATTTGATATTAAATTATTAATTAATTAATTAATTATTTAAATAACATAAATTCAATTCAATTTATTAAATTAAAAATTTATTTTGAATTTTTCAATTAAATTTATTTTGATGAAAATTAAATTAAAACAAAATTGAATTTGGTTTTTTTGAAATAAAATTAAAAAAAATTAGAAAATTCCAGAGTTTTCCAATTTTTCCCCATGTTTGAGTAATTATCCTCTCAATTAAACACCAAGCCTACTCAACTTAAGTTCTTTGAGGTGTTAATGAACTAAAGTTCAGTCATTTGCATGTTTTACATGGTTAAATACTTTAAAATTTTAAATGGGAACAAGGTGAATGCAAGCTGAATTCCAAAAATCTTGTATTCTCTCCAACACAATTCAAGTTAGAGGATAGCAGAGAAGAACACAGTGGTGGTTCATTGCAGATTTGAGGATCCAATTCGTGTAGAGGAGCGGTGATTTGACAAAATCATCAAAGGTTGTATTTCACGAAACCCTTTATATGCAAAATTTGGTTCTAGCATGCTTTTAATCTCAAATTAAGTGTAATTAGAGTACTTATTGATTTTGATTTATTCCGATGCATGTTAATTTAATTTTTCACTCTTCACATTGTATGCAGCTTACTGCTGCAACTTATGTCATTGTGTTCGATTGCACAACATTTCTGTTAAAAGCTTTTTAATTGATTGCCATGGTCTGTAGAAGAGAAATAACAGTAGCAATTGCGCATTTGCTGGTACTATTCCTTCCTCCATTTTCCTTCTATTAACATTCCAGCTTCCATAGTC
>NW_028325615.1:0-58499 GCF_027475165.1 Benincasa hispida
ATAAGCGTCCATCACTACACTTCACAAGAATAGGATTGTCTTCCTAATTCTCATAATCCTTATTCCCACTAAAAACCAAATAACTTATCAAACGATTTTTGGTTTTTATACATAATATAATAAATATAATGTATAATATATATAAATAAATCGATAAATATGTATATATATACATACACGGTTTGTTCAATTTGGTTTTGAAATCAAAAACAAAATTAAGCCGAAAAAATTAGTTTCCTTATGATTTTAACTGAACTGAACTTTTAGTGAAAACCTTAAAAAAAATGCATCTATTATGTTAGTTTTAGTGTTCATCCCTACACTGAGCCTTCAATTGTGTCTAATAAGTCCCTTAAACTTTAAAAAATGAATCTATTACGTCTTTGATCTATTCAACGTATTTTTATTTTTAAATACATGCATCTAAACATAAAAATTGAAATTTTAGAAACCTAAATTCATATCTAATAAATCAATATGATTTAAGAAAAGTTAAAAATATCATAAACCTATTGGACACAAAATTTTGACAAAAATCTAAAATTCAAGTACTAAAATTGTAATTTAACAAGATTATAAATATTAGAGAAAAAAAACACAAACAGAGAGACTACCCTAGCCATTTTCCCAATATATTTTAAGCAGGAAGGTTGAAAAAATTTCCACTTACCAATATGAATATACCAGCTTCCAGGTGACATAAAAATCCCAAGATTTGAACTGACTGACAGTGCAAAAGCATGCCCCTCCTTGTCTTGAGCTAAACTTCTTTGGGATCATACATATCAAGAGTAACAAGCCTACTCTGTCCAAACAATATCCTTCCATATCCAAAGAGAAAAGAGATAACCACAATGGGTTCAATACTTCAGTATGGAAATGTATGAATAAAGAAGAGCAACAGAATCATGAAGGTACCTGGTTGATACACATATATTCATTCAGCTCTAATTAAATGTATTTCTCATTGTAGATATGAAACCTGCATTCCTATTTTCCTGTTTAAGCTAACGACTAGAAGAACCTGACTAGGTATGAAACCCTATGCTAAAAAGGAAGAACTCTAAGTGTTGAATAAATGTTCTTCAAAAAGTTTGGAATTCAACTAATGGAATTCAACTATGTGCAAGGTGTTACTAAACAAGGCGTTTGGTATAAAACGCATAAAATAAAACTAAGTCCTGACAATCATGTGTGAAATTGTGAAGTTGAACGCATTGCATGAAAGTCGCCGATGCGTTGAGAACGCGTGAGCAAGAGCAGAGAAAGCGAGAGGTTGAACGCAAGGCACTGAGCAGACAATCGTGTAGCAAATGAGCAGTGCTACACGATGAAGTAGACGATCGTCTAGTAAGTGAGTGGCGCTACATGATGAGGTAGGCGATTGTGTAGGCGGGCGCTGGATGATTGTGTAGCAATGAAGGGAGCTAAACAATGACGTAGGCGATCGTATAGCAATGCGCAGAGCTAAGCGCTGCGCTAGACGATCGTGAAGATGCGCACTGCGTCAAACAATAAGAAGTCACGTGCTAGACTATCGGGCTATACAATAGGTAAAATACTACACATCAGTGTAAGCGCTAGACAATAAGCGTAGAAGTTGGACGATAGCGCTAGACGATAGGCGAAATACTAAGCGATGGACGCTGGGCACTGGGCGATGACGCTAAGCGATTAGGGGATACGTTGGACGATAAGGCGTCAGCACTAAACGATGGAGGTAAACGATGTGCACAGTAGCTAAGCGATAGGCTATGCGCGAGATCGTTGACTAAACGATTGAGCTACGCGACGGGTTGTTGGAGCTAAGCGATAGATGTAGGAACTAAACGATGGAGCGGTGCTGAGGACTGTGTTACGCAAGATTGATGAGCTCATCAAGACAAATGGCGTTATTGATGGAAATCTGAAACAGAGATAGTAAGAGCTGGACGAATAAATGTTCATGCAAAGTGAGTTCAAATCACATATAGTAAGAGTTTGAATCACTTTTTCGGGCATCTGAAAAAGTGACATATAGTAAGTTGGTATATGAGAAAGAACTGACCCACATAGGGTGGCACGACCACCTCTTGAGAGGTTGTATCTCTTCCATTTGTCCAGTTTGCTTTGGACTTTGTCGATCACTGGTTGCCAAAAAGCCAATTGCTTAGGATATCCCTCCTAAAGGAAGGCCAAGGTACATAAATGGGAGGTAGATAGCCTTGCAATTTAGGAGGGCTGCTTCTGATTGTAACTTGAAATGGTCTATATTGATGCCACATAAAGCTGATTTTTCCCAATTAACCTTCAACCCCGAACACCACTCAAATAATTCAAGTATTTTCTTTAGGTTGCTGAGTTTTTCTTTGTCATCTTGGCAGAAAATTAGAGTATCATCCGCAAATTGTAACAAAGAAACATGAATTCTATCTTTGCCAACAATAAAACCTTCAAACTTGCCTTTTTCTCGAAACTGGGAAAGTAATGCATCCAGGACTTCACTGACTAGTAGAAATACGAAAGGAGAAAGAGGGTCACCTTGCCTTATTCCTCTTGAAGCTTGAATTCTGCCACGAGGTCTTCCATTTATGAAGATTGAGAATTTTGTGTTAGAACCTAAAAATTAGATTTGCTCTATTTTTTGGTGTTCTGATGGGGCAGGAGACTCTGTTTTCTGGAAATTCAGGCTTAACCATTCTTCCCCTTACTATGTCTGCATAGGAGATTGGGACTGAGCGAGGATTTTTTGTCACCTGTTCAACTTCAAAGAGGGACAAAGCATCATTTAACAAGGTAAGGAAGGAATATCAACCTGAATTAAGAGTTCCTGATGGAACGTGAATGAAGAATCGTCCTCCAACTGCAGGCCACACTACACATCATAAAAACCAGTTTGAATAGATTCGGATGTTAGAAATCTTAGTTACACCAGAAGCATCTTGCTCGCTTTTGACAAAGAAGCTAGATGTTGGAAGTTTCGAAAGGGTCGAGATGTTCTCCACAAACCAAAGTAGCTGCGATTTTGACAAGGAAATTTGCTTTTTGGCTTCCACATCTTCTACGATTACTGAACCAGCTTGGATGAGGGCACAGAAGTGGCTGTCCTTAATTTTACAACTGATAACTTGGACGGCTAAGTTAGGCTTGGAGGGGAAGGTCGATGGATGGGCCATGAGAGATAGATGAGCCGAGGATCGCAAATGAAGGTTGAGGTTGGTGGGAAGAGGAAAAGCTTGGTCGGAGATGGGGAGAGGACGGGGAGTTATGTCGGAATAGGGTGCCGGAGGGAGGGAAAGCGAGAGAGGAGAGAGGAAAGAGGAGAGAGGAGAGAGGAGAGAGCATTTTCCAACCAAAGTAGTGCTGGAATTCTCCGATGGTCTAATCGATGTTGTCAGATTGTTTGGATTGTTACAACTTCAATATGTTGGGTGTACTAACCTATCCTCATCTATAATATTTCTTTTTCCATAACCTATCCTCATCTATAATATCATGGGCAAGAATTTCATTGAGTTTCGAAATAAGCTGTTGCACCTGTAGAAAGCGGGTTATAAATGATATCAGTTCAAGAATGACATATTGATCCCGAGAATCTTGGGTTTAGTGGATAGTGAGCATACAACAAAAAGAAATAAACACAATTAGTTACAATAACAAGACAAATACCTCCGGAATGAAGTCAATCAGACCCTCGGGAATAACTACAACACCATAATTAATAACCAAGTTCAGAACGTTTACTAATTACATCGACAATGTAGTCTGTAACGTTTTTCAAGGTAAGCTTCTTAGCCGCAACCTGCAAAACACATTATAAAGCATGTGGAGATAAATGTCCTCCTTGACAAATGTGTCTATCTTAAGTAGTTTAAATAAAGCAGCTACCTTTTCTCCAATAATAGTAATATTTGGATGAGTTTGCAAAGCACACTCCAATGTAATGTAAGAAACAGCACGACCCATAAGCCGTCCAACTGTGGATATATGTACACTGTTAATGCCATATGATAATAAACTTGAAATTTGGGTGAGAAACAAAAAGGTATCAACATCACAACAATGAAAAAGTACAATCTCACATTAGGTAGATTAAATAGAGAAGGTTAATAAAATTGAGCAGAGAGAAGTGCTCTGTTTTTTACAGATGAAGCAACAAGATGGGCTTTATTATTGATATTATTTATTTATTTATAAATATATATTTTAAAAAAGTAGACATATCTGAACTTGAAATACTTGTAATGTCAATAATTCAGTTATTATGAACATTCAGCAGATCAGAACTATTTTTAGTTTTAATTTCATTAAGCAAAATACTTACAGTGGTAATATTTTCCTGTAGATCGACCATCAACCATCACATTACCATTCATTTCTGAATATATCTGCATAAACATCAGCAGAGCCTATTAAGAGTCTCATCTCATGAATGCGACATTCCATTTTTTCCTTGAATTCTTGAAGAAACTACTTCAACTTTGCAACAGTCACCAAAGTTGAGTCCAAACGAAATATGAATTCTAAAGTAGTTATGAAGAGAAATGAGTACCTTGCAAGCAGAATCAAATCCAAAACTTGTGGGGACCTCTTTGCATTTGAGATCACCATCAATAGGTTTTGGGCAACCAATCGCTCGAGTATTCAAATTCTTACTCCTAATTTGAAAACAACAGAAAGAAGGGGAATATAAATAACAGGGTCTTGCACACACAAAAAAAAAAAAAAAATGGTACACTAGAGTAATTAATTACTCGACCTTATATTTCTACAATAAAAATAACATACAATAGCTTATCCATATATGACAATGAGAGTGAGAAAGAGAGAGCAAAACGGAGGGAGGCAATAGACAAATTTCATAGTTCTGAAAAATACCTAAAGTTTTCAGCGAAGAGACAAGCATTTGTGTTAGAATCATCTCCACCAATTACAACAAGGCCATCCAGATCAAGCTTTTGAGTAGTTTCTCCAGCTTGCTTAAACTGAAAATAGAACCGAACTGTCAATTAATGCCTTGACTACAACTAAGACGTCTCAAAATGAAAATTCTGGGAAGAAAGAGTTTCACCTTATCTGGAGTTTCAATCTTATCCCTCCCATTGCATATCATATCAAAACAACCCCGATAAAAGAAAAATGCATTTACATCAAGAATTGCATTCA
Organism: Benincasa hispida; assembly: GCF_027475165.1. Taxonomy (NCBI): domain Eukaryota; kingdom Viridiplantae; phylum Streptophyta; class Magnoliopsida; order Cucurbitales; family Cucurbitaceae; genus Benincasa; species Benincasa hispida. The sequence continues at coordinate 5,146 of NW_028325615.1, forward strand.
AATGGCAATCACATCGCATCAAGACTGCACATATTCACACTAACAATTCTAACAAGTGAAAGCAAGAAATCCCTTCAAGAAAATTAACCTGATTGCAATATGGATGGATAAATTGTGCAGTCAGTTCACATATTTGCATTTCATGATCCCTGTAGGACCACCCTTGATACCATACAACGTGCTTCCTTTTGCATGAACCTATAGGTAATCTTCACAGAGATCGTAGAAGCTGCTAGATAGCCACAACTTGAACAGAAAAGCAAACATTTATTCTTGATTTATAAATGTGGACACAATGAGACCCTACCAAATAGACCAAAATTCACATTATGCCCTCCCAGTGCTTGGCCACCAAACTAGACAACTCCGATCTTCAATTTCTTATTCACCTGCACCGAACTGGAATCACTTGGCACCAACATTGCTGACAGTTGGCCGAAAAGATCAGGAAACAGCTTCGTGATCTCATCTGCACGCACATACAACACACAAATCAAACACTCTAAAACCTTAAGAAGTAGCAACTGGCCTCAAACGCATTCAGTAAAACTCAAGTTCCAAACAAAAGCGAGATTTACAATCATAAAAAAAAACACAGAAAAAGAACAAACAAAACTCAATGCATGTCACTACTCTTCCTTTAAGAAATCAATCAACTCAGTTACCAAACAGAATACAAAAAAAAAAAAATAATAATAATAAAAAAAAAAAAACCAAGTTATGAAGGCTAGGGCATGTAGAGTTGGTTGCTTTTGTTAGAAGTTGTAGGGTATCAGTTGGCAGAAAGAGAGCTTTGAGAACATCCTACCATGACTTTTTGCAAGTTAATTTTGTGTAAAGCTTGACAATGAAAAGGGAGGATCGAGAATAAGAGGAGATAAAGAGGGGGAGAAAGAAGAGAGAGGTGGGAAATATTAAAATTAAATTTTCCCTTCCAAGTCATCTTGCCACATAAGTCATCTAGTAAAATTTCTATTTAAATTCCGTGGGCTAGGAAAAGTCCATGCAAAAAGGAGAACTTGTAGAGAGATCTTTTAAATCTATTTCTTAAAATTCAAAGACTAAAATGGCTAATTTGAAACATGAATAACCAAAAGAACTCATTATTTTATTCTCTAATAAGTGTCCATCCCTACTTCACAAGAATAGGATTGTCTTCCTAATTCTCATAATCCTTATTCCCACGAAAAACCAAATAACTTATCAAACGATTTTTGGTTTTTATACATAATATAATAAATATAATGTATAATATATATAAATAAATCGATAAATATGTATATATGTATACACGGTTTGGTTCAATTCGGTTTTGAAATAAAAAACCAAATTAAGCCGAAAAAATTAGTTTCCTTATGATTTTAAACTGAACCGAACTTTTAGTAAAAACCTTAAAAAAAATGCATCTATTATGTTAGTTTTAGTGTTCATCCCTACACTGAGCTTTCAATTGTGTCTAATAAGTCCCTTAAACTTTAAAAAATGAATCTATTACGTCTTTGATCTATTCAACATATTTTTAGTTTTAAATACATGCATCTAAACATAAAAATTGAAATTTTAGAATCCTAAATTCATATCTAATAAATCAATATGATTTAAGAAAATTTAAAAATATCATAAACCTATTGGACACAAAATTTGACAAAAATCTGAAAGTTCAAGGACTAAAATTGTAATTTAACAAGATTATAAATATTAGAGAAAAAAAACACAAACAGAGAGACTACCCTAGCCATTTTCCCAATATATTTTAAGTAGGAAGGTTGAAAAAATTTCCACTTACCAATATGAATATACCAGCTTCCAGGTGACATAAAAATCCTAAGATTTGAACTGACTGACAGTGCAAAAGCATGCCCCTCCTTGTCTTGAGCTAAACTTCTTTGGGATCATACATACCAAGAGTAACAAGCCTACTCTGTCCAAAAAATATCCTTCCATATCCAAAGAGAAAAGAGATAACCACAATGGGTTCAATACTTCAGTATGGAAATGTATGAATAAAGAAGAGCAACAGAATCATGAAGGTACCTGGTTGATACACATATATTCATTCAGCTCTAATTAAATGTATTTCTCATTGTAGATATGAAACCTGCATTCCTATTTGTCTGTTTAAGCTAATGACTAGAAGAAACTGACTAGGTATGACACTCTATGCTAAAAAGGAAGAACTCTAAGTGTTGAATAAATGTTCTTCAAAAAGTTTGGAATTCAACTAATGGAAATTCAACTATGTGCAAGGTGTTACTAAACGAGGCGTTTGGTATAAAACGCATAAAATAAAACTAAGTCCTGACAATCATGTGTGAAATTGTGAAGTTGAACGCATTGCATGAAAGTCGCTGATGCGTTGAGAACGCGTGAGCAAGAGCAGAGAAAGCGAGAGGTTGAACGCAAGGCACTGGGCAGACAATCGTGTAGCAAATGAGCAGTGCTACACGATGAGGTAGACGATCGTCTAGTAAGTGAGTGGCGCTACATGATGAGGTAGGCGATTGTGTAGGCGGGCGCTGGATGAATGTGTAGCAATGAAGGGAGCTAAACAATGAGGTAGGCGATCGTATAGCAATGCGCAGAGCTAAGCGATGCGCTAGACGATCGTGAAGATGCGCACTGCGTCAAACAATAAGAAGTCACGTGCTAGACTATCGGGCTATACGATAGGTAAAATACTACACATCAGTGTAAGCGCTAGACAATAAGCGTAGAAGTTGGACGATAGCGCTAGACGATAGGCGAAATACTAAGCGATGGATGCTGGGCACTGGGCGATGACGCTAAGCGATTAGTGGATACGTTGGACGATAAGGCGTCAGCACTAAACGATGGAGGTAAACGATGTGCGCAGTAACTAAGCGATAGGCTATGCGCGAGATCGTTGACTAAACGATTGAGCTACACGACGGGTTGTTGGAGCTAAGCGATAGATGTAGGAACTAAACGATGGAGCGGTGCTGAGTACTGTGTTACGCAAGATTGATGAGCTCATCAAGACAAATGGCGTTATTGATGGAAGTCTGAAACAGAGATAGTAAGAGCTGGACGAATAAATGTTTATGCAAAGTGAGTTCGAATCACATATAGTAAGAGTTTGAATCACTTTTTCGGGCATCTGAAAAAGTGACATATAGTAAGTTGGTATATGAGAAAGAACTGACCTACATAAGGTGGCACGACCACCTCTTGAGAGGTTGTATCTCTTCCATTTGTCCAGCTTGCTTTGGACTTTGTCGATCACTGGTTGCCAAAAAGCCAATTGCTTAGGATATCCCCCCTAAAGGAAGGCCAAGGTACATAAATGGGAGGTAGATAGCCTTGCAATTTAGGAGGGCTGCTTCTGATTGTAACTTGAAATGGTCCATATTGATGCCACATAAAGCTAATTTTTCCCAATTAACCTTCAACCCCGAACACCACTCAAATAATTCAAGTATTTTCTTTAGGTTGCTGAGTTTTTCTTTGTCATCTTGGCAGAAAATTAGAGTATCCTCCGCAAATTGTAACAAAGAAACATGAATTCTATCTTTGCCAACAATAAAACCTTCAAACTTGCCTTTTTCTCGAAACTGGGAAAGTAATGCATCCAGGACTTCACTGACTAGTAGAAATACGAAAGGAGAAAGAGGGTCACCTTGCCTTATTCCTCTTGAAGCTTGAATTCTGCCACGAGGTCTTCCATTTATGAAGATTGAGAATTTTGTGTTAGAACCCAAAAATTAGATTTGCTCTGTTTTTTGGTGTTCTGAGGGGGCAGGAGACTCTGTTTTTCTGGAAAAACAGGCTTAACCATTCTTCCCCTTACTATGTCTGCATAAGAGATTAGGACTGTGCGAGGGTTTTTTGTCACCTGTTCAACTTCAAAGAGGGACAAAGCATCATTTAACAAGATAAGGAAGGAATATCAACCTGAATTAAGAGTTCCTGATGGAACGTGAATGAAGAATCGTCCTCCAACTGCAGGCCACACTACACATCATAAAAACCAGTTTGAAAAGATTCGGATGTTAGAAATCTTGGTTACACCAGAAGCATCTTGCTCGCTTTTGACAAAGAAGCTAGATGTTGGAAGTATCGAAAGGGTCCAGATGTTCTCCACAAACCAAAGTAGCTGCGATTTTGACAAGGAAATTTGCTTTTTAGCTTCCACATCTTCTACGATTACTGAACCAGCTTGGATGAGGGCACAAAAGTGGCTGTCCTTAATTTTACAGCTGATAACTTCGACGGCTAAGTTAGGCTTGGAGGGGAAGGTCGATGGATGGGCCATGAGAGATAGATGAGCCGAGGATCGTAGATGAGGGTTGAGGTTGGTGGGAAGAGGAAAAGCTTGGTCAGAGATGGGGAGAGGACGGGGAGTTAGGTCGGAATAGGCTGCCGGAGGGAGGGAAAGGGAGAGAGGAGAGAGGAGAGAGGAGAGAACATTTTCCAACCAAAATAGTGCTGGAATTCTTCGATGGTCTAATCGATGTAGTCAGATTGTTTGGATTGTTACAAATTTTGGAGTTCAGTTTAGTTAGTAAATTTATGTTTGGGCTATAGAGTTAAGTTATCAAGTCGAGGGTATCTAGTGTAGCTTTTTGTAACTTAAAAAAGTATAATAGTTGGTTGGTTATTTTTGTTTACTCAACATTTTAGTCAAACATTTGACTACACACATATTTTCTTGAAATTTCAACGCTCAATTGATATGTCAACTTAAAAACTTCACATATATTTTCTAATTTTCTGCTTATAATCATTGGAGTTGGGGTAGATAAAATAATCTTGTTTGAAATTCTTAATCAAAATTAATGGCATGATGATCGATCGATTTTACTGGAATTCGATTCTCTTCAGGCCTAACCTAAGGGATTTGTAGGTGAGTAGTATCCTACCTTTGTCAATTGAATCGTTCTCTATATAGACTCAAGCAAATCCCACGAGCTTGGTATGACTACCTCAAAATTAATATCTTACTTGGCTGGAATTTTTGCAACTCTAAGATGATACCTCGTTTTTTTCCTTCAAGTTTGAAACCACTATTATTTTCTTACTGATCTATGTTGATGATATTGTTGTAATAAGAAATTATTCTCATTTTATTACCAGATTTATTGGTGAATTGAATTGCTTATTTACGTTAAACGATATTGGTAACTTTAGTTTCTTCCTTGGCTTTGACGTATACCGAACTGCAGAAGGTTTATTATCCTTAGCCAGAGTAAATACATCATTGATTTATTGCATAAATTGAATTTCCAGCACCTTAAACCAGCCCCAAACCTGTTGTTGATGGAAAATTTTCATTAGTTTATGATAGAGATCTTCTTCCTAATCCCACCGAGTATAAAAGTTCGATAGGTACACTCCAATATCTTACACATACACAACATGGATCTCGAGAAAACAATATGTTGTGGCTCGTTCGAGTACAGAGTACAAATATAGAGCTTTAGCTCGAGTTACAACACAGATTTGTTGGCTTGAATCCTTACTCACAAAAGTTGACCTTCGTCCTTCTCACACATCCATCCTCTGGTATGATAACATGAGTGCCCTTTTCCTCGTCTGCCAATTAAATATTCATTTTATTTGTGGTAAAGTTCTAGTACGTCAACTTGATGTTCGGTATGTATCCTCAGTGACCAAATTACTAACCGTTTGACTAAACCATTCTCTGAAGCAAAATTTGCAGAACTTCGTGGCAAACTCCAAGTGGTCATCTCACTCACTCGCTTGAGGAGGGATGTTAGGTTTGTTGTATAATTCATCCAAGATTCTAGCACTAACTGCTTGAAAATTTCCCTCTTTAATCACAGAATATGGTTGCAATTTTGTTCGTTTCCTTATATGTACAATTGCTTTATATATGAGCCTATGTACAGGAAATAATATCATTCAACATTTTCACATTATTCTAGTTTTCTCTCTGTTTGTTTCTTAAAAAATGACAAATGGGAACATGAAATGGAATCACGATGTTGAAATTTGTAGTGAGATTTATTACATATTTTTGGTTGATTGTTCATGAAACTGCAATTAAATAGAGTGATTTTAAGAGTGTAGAGCTACGGTAACTTCCAAACCATTGGCCATGGAGAGAATAGTCATCATTCTGTAGTTGACTCGATGCCCACTCACCAAACTGAATTTGTAAAATCTGCACAAAATGGCAACATTTGTAGATATGCCGAGTCTTTCCCCATGCAAATCCTTGGTCCAACCTGCATGCCAAAACCATTATTTCACCTTAAGTTTCATATTAACGGGTCCCGTTTGATAATCATTTCATTTTTTTGTTTTTAGTTTTTTAAAACTAAACTTATTTTCTCCTCATTTCTTATAATGATTTGTATCTTTCTTGAGTACATTAGTTAAATTCTTAGTCAATTTCTAAAAATAAATACAAGTTTTTAAAATCTTAAAAGTGTTTTTTATACATAAGTTTTAAAAGAAAAAAAAAAGCTAAAACATTTTAATTATATATGTGTGTGGAATATTTTAATTTTAATTTTAATAATATAATAAGTTTATAATAAAAAGCACGAAAACTAATTTGTAATGTATGCTTAACCTAAAATTTGTATAGTAGGTTGAGGTTTTTTTTTTTTTTTTTTTTAATTCTTTGTGATATGTATTTTTCCTAGTGTATTAGTATATCAATTTCTCAATTGGTTACGATTTAGATCTTGATTATTTCATTACGTTAGGACTTTTAACCCTACAACTGGTATAAAAACCAACTCGTATAATTAATTTAGAAATTTCAAAATTTGCATTGGTTTGGTTGGTTGAATTGCATTATGTGGTTTGCGAATGAATGTTTATGGTAAAGTTTGTTCTTATATTACATGTTTAATTTGATTAATTTGTATAGGACCCTGCGTTTTTTGGCATTTTATCATATAATTCGAGTCTTCTGTAAGCCCATGTTTAGAATTAGGGTTGTTAACAATGAAGATCGAGACCAATTTTGACAAAAAAAAAAAAAAAAAGGAAGAACATTCGACGATCTGCCTAGAATCACTTTCTGATGTTGCAGCATTGCAACGCTACAACTGTGTTACGCAAGGGTTTGCGTTGTGCGCGGTTTAGGGTACTCCAATTTGGTTCGGCTGGTTCAAGGTGGTTTGATCTGGTTTTGTATTGGAGTGGATTGCTTCATTGTTTTGGGGTCCGATTTGAAGCAATTGGAGTCGGTTTAGGTTGGTCTAGGTCGGTTCTAAAGCGGAAGAAACTATTTTAGGATAAAGTTTACAAAAATTATAATTTATTGCTTTATATCCTAGGAGCCAAATTAGCAATTCATTTGCTATTTAAATACTTTATGGATGTCATTTAGATAAATCTCACCATAGGTTAAGCATGTTCATGCATTTTAATATATTATAAGGGTTATAAATACATTTTGAAATGTCAAATATATGGAATTGGAAAAGCATGATGCATGACATTAATGTTTTATATATGTTTTATAAATGGTTAGATCTATTAATGTTTTATATATGCTTTGTTGATTTTCATGAATTGTTTAATATAAGTGTTATATTAATAAAGTTGAAAATCAATTTGCATTGAGCATGACACATTCATAGTTTAATATAATTGTTATATTGATGTCATGAATGCTTGTAATATGATTTTCTTATTAGTTAGAATGTGATAGATAATTAATTAAACCATAGAAAGCATGAATATAGGGCTAATAATTTTTTTGTATAGTTATAAAATTAATATTTAGTAACCGTCAACATATAATAGAGAGTTACATGCAAACTTAGGATCTTAGGGAATTGGATTTTTTTTTTTAATAAAATGTTTAAAATCAATTTAGAACTTATACATTGATTCTAATAAGATTGTAATTAAGTGTTTTTTTAATAGATTTAAAATATGACTGAGTAGGACAAACAAGACTTTAAGTTAGAAGGAAACTCTAATGGTGAAGTTATGTCTAGGTTGGGGGTATTTAAGATGATGATTTACGAAACACCTCCTACTTGGATACTGACTCGAAGCTTGAGTTGAATTAACTTTAGTCACGTTAGCAAGCAATATCACTAGATTAATTAAATAGTTTAATTCACATAGAACATCAAAGTAAATACCTTATTATAAGAGTTATAATAGGCATAGACTTAGATAGATTTATTAGCCAAAATTTAACTAAGTATAATAAAACCCAAAACGGTAGAAAACTTTAGTGGGAAAAAATGATATACGGGATGTATCAATTTTTAGCCCTCACGTCCATGAGATCCATGCTCGGTTTCGTGTTGCCCTGGATGCAGTCTCCCTTCAGAAAGTGTTTGCATGGGTCAATACAAAGGTGAATTGGGAAACTATTCATAGTAGATGGGAGAAGGACGTGTGTCAACGTATCCTATGGTCTCAATTAGGTTGCACCGTGAGATTCCTATGATCTGTCTGCGTGTCATCTTAGAGCAATCACCCATTCGAAGGGTCTAATCATAGGATTTGGAACAACGCAAACTCCAGTAATTGATAGAGTTTCTTAGGTTAATCTTCAACAGTTGCCTTTCCTTACGGTAGCCTGTTGAAGCGTACCTTTGGGATCCAAAAATGGTAAGGTCACACTTACGGGTTGAATTAAGCTAGTTGATGAATCCTTGGTCGAAAAAAAATAGCTAAGAACTATAGGAATAAGGTTTATTCTAATATTAGTAATTAGTTGAGATCGCCTCAATTAAAAAGAGGGGTAGTTGATCACCCTTCAGTGGTCGTTGCTCTAAACCTTTGAAGTATTGTTGCCAAAAAAACTAAATCAATAACTTAATTAGGATTCTTTGATTGCTTGTTTTTTTTTTTTTTTTTTGCTGAATTGATTAGATGCTTGTATTTTGTGTGATGGGCTAAGACAAATATAGCTGATACGATTAATTGTTTGTTATTCTTTTCAGCATGTCTTCCACAATTATTTCCTTGTCAAAGAACGAAAAATTAATCGGTGATGCATATCTCGTAAACCTAAACTCTCTAGATGACCCTCAAAACTTTAGCCGTGATAGCCTTTGTAAATGGTTCATCAATATTTTGCTCCGAAGCTATCTTCATGATGATCACATCTCTTTGTTGCATAATCTTTTGCATCAAGTGATACCTCCTCTCTATGTGCTTGCCTCTCTTATGGCTTTGAGGTTCTCTTAAATCTACCACAACACTACTGTTATCACAATAAATGGCGATGGACAAAAACATATTTGGAACAACTTCCAAATCAATCAAGAACTTCCTTAGCCATACAACTTCCTTAGCAACTTCACAAGCAACTACATACTCTGCTTTTGTGTAGAGTCCGCAATGCACCCTTATTTGATGCCCTGTCACACTATAGCTCCTCAATTAAAAGTGAACACCGATCCTGATGTGGATTTCTTAGAATTCTTATTGGTCTAAAAGTCAAAATCAGTGTATCTAGTAAGGATCGAATCCTTAGCTCTGTACACAAGCATATAGCCCCTCATTTTCCTTAGATACTTGAGGATTGTCTTAATCGCATATCTACTAACAATCTCAACTGCATAGCACATAACATGGCATACGTAAGACTGCCCACATCTGATGCGTAAGGAATCTGTCTTATCTCCTCAACCTCTTGAAGTGTCTTAGGACACTTGGACAATGTAATTCCATACCTAAAAAGTAGATTGCCCTTATTGAAATTTTGCATCAAATATCTGACAAGTATTTTGTCAATATAAGATGCTTAAGACGACTAATATTTGTTCTTGCAATTTCTAATAATTTGAATGCCAAGAATAAATCGTGTTTCCCCAAAATCACTCATTTGAAATTGAGCAGAGGTTCAATTCTTAATTTTAGTAAGGAAGCCTACATCATTTCCCAATGAGTAGTATATGATCTACATACAAAATAAGAAAAGAAACAATACATTTGATGATTTTCTTGTAAACACAAGGTTTACTAACGTTTTGATCAAAATCACGAGATTTGACTGCAGTGTTAAATCTTATATTTCAAGATCTAGATGTCTGTTTCAATCCATAAATGGATCGTTTAAGCTTGCAAATTATTTACTTTTAACCTTTTATGAGCTTCTTTGGTCAATTCATGTACCCTCATCAAGATTGTCATTCAGAAAAATGTAGTATTGACATCATTTTCCATATCTCATAATCATAATATGTGGCAATAGATAAGAGAATGCGAATAGACTTCAACATGGCAACAGAAGAGACTCGGATGGTTGACGCGGCGACGAGGGTTCCCTTTTAACGGCGGCAAGGGTTCCTTCCAGCGTGAAAAACAAAAGGGAGCTCTTGCATGCACCTAGGGGAAAAGGAAATTTTTAATTTCTTTCCTTTTTTCCCTTTATTTATATGTATGTAAATATATATAATAATTAAAACCCTTTCCTTTTCCCTTTTAAATTCCAAATTTCAAATTCTTTTATTAAATCCAAAATCTCTTCTTAAATTTCATCCAAATAAATTCAAAATCAATATTTCAAATCCTTTCCAAAATCATCCTTTGAGTGAATTTAAATCTTCCATCCTCAATAACAAATCGAATTATCTTACTAAAACAATTCAATTTAACCAAAAGCCTAATTAAATCCCAATTAACTCAAAATAAATAAATCAAAATTAATTTAGCCAAAATGTAAATCGTGAATTCGAATTCGTCCATACAAATCCAACATCAATAATAAATATTTACATGAAAACTCCGTGGGTGTTATATTTTGGGGGATTTTGTTTTTGGTTTGATACAAGTAAAGCAACTTCACTTACCCAACCTCACCTTCATCCATAAGAACTGACTTTTGATATTCTTAAGAGCATTTTTGACAAATTGAAAGGGCAAAGATAGTGAATGAGGAAGGAGAAAAACATATATGGAGAGAAAAAAAAGCTCACTGATTGATGATTTTGAGAGATATCAAAAAGAGAAACCACCGAGACTGTGGGGGATGCCAAGACTAGAAGAACGCAGGAGGGAAGAATCACTGAGAAGAGAGACAGACGCCAAAAGAGTGAATCGACACGATGATGCAATAAATTTTGGGAAATAGAAAGATAGATGCCAAATGGGAAATGGTTTGGGAACATTGAAATGGGGAAAGATGGGAGGGAAAACAAAATAAAAGGGCAAATCGAGAGAGATTTTTGGATGGGTGTAAAAATTTACTTAATTTTTTCAGAAATATTTTGTTACTTTCAGCGACAAGGTAAATTTGTTGGTAAAAATTTTTAAAATTTAGTAGCACTGGTCAATACGTTACAAATTGTTTTAGAGACGCTAGTATATATTTCGTTGCTAAAAATGATATTTTTCAACATATTTCTAACGTGTTGCTATAACTTAGCTTTTAGCAACAAAAATTACTGAAATTTTGTCACTGAAAATGAATTTTCTTGTTGAAAGTCCATGACTTTTCATAGCGTTTTTTCAACGCTATAAAAAGTTTATTTTGATAGCACATATATGATGTTATAAAAACATTTCATAACGTAAAAAATAACGCTATTGAAACGTTTTAGTAGCGTTTTTATAGCGTTAGAAAAACGCTATCAAAACGTTTCAATAGCATTTGTCCAATGCTAAAAAGAAAGGTTATTGAAACGTTTTGATAACGCTTTTCTAACGCCATAAAAAACGCAATCAAAATGTTTCAATAGCATTGTAAAAATGCTATAAAAGAGTGTTCATAACATTTTATAAACTTTTTCGTAGCCGATGTTATTAAAAGTCCTCGACTTTCCATAGCGTTTTTGTATAGCTATTAATATCACTATAGAAAGTTGCATATGATAGCTTTAATTCAATGTTATGGAAACATTTCATTGTATTGGAAAAGTACCATCAAAAGTTGTCATAGTAATAAAAAAAAGTTATAAAAGACATTCTATAGCAATTTTAGGCACGCTATTGAAAGTCCCTTATTTTTATTGTCATTTTTTCATCGTAATGGAAAAAAGCTATAAATACCCCATCTTCAAGCATGAATTTTAACGTTAATAAACTTTCTATAGCAATTTTATAGTAGTAAAAACAATACTATAATTTATCTTTAATAGCACTTGTTAATAATATTTTTTTAGATTTTACAATTTGGTTCGCAAATATTATTGTAGAATTAATTATAAACATATATTTATAGAAGTCGCTTGCCCATATTATTGTCTAGACGAATAAAGATGTAGTTCACATTTCATACAAATCTACAATCTTAATGATGACCAAAATCTTCAAATTTATAGCATACAAAAGAAATAAAACACTATATTCATCCAAAATGTTTGATATAGTCATGAAAAGTATGTTCCAACAAAATTCTTACCTAATAGAACAAGTTGTAAATTCTTAATCCAAATAAAATGACTACATATATAATCCCAAAAAATTGATACAAACAAAACAAATGTTTAGATTATAGCGATACCAAAATTCTCACACAAAAAATATGAAGCTCCGATGTTTGTCGTCATATCAATCACCTTATAAAAAATGAAACAAAATAGCTTTCATAAATCATCATGATCTATCTATTATAACGATAGATTAGCTAATGAACTAAAAGTAAACACTTAATTCACAAAGTAGTAGCCAAATTTTCTTACATAGTTTGACTTTATCCATTGACGATGCAACAGTAGTGCCCATAACATCGTCAACAATAATAATGTCAGATGTAGGCCTCCATAAGGAAAAAAAATGTATGAAATGCATGAAATCATCAATTATACTACTTGAACAAGACGTTCCCACATGATTGGGTTCAACACGCTCCTAAAAAAAAAATGCATGAAATCATTCAAACGCCGAGAAGCCAATGAGCCATTGGGGGGAAGGGGAGGTTATAACCAACACAAATTCACAACATTTAGAAACTCCTACTTGAACTAAATCACTACTCAAATGCCAACAAGCAAGAAATAGAAAAAAATAATAAATGAAAAATCAGCGAGAATAACCAAAATGTCAGCAAGAAACCAACTGAGCCACAAACTGATACTCCTAAAATAATATAATTAAGAGTATAAGACAAACCATAATTGGATTTTTATTTATACTTCCATAACCAATTTTACAAATGCAAAATTGTCATTGAATGGGTTCTTTCCATTTCTGAAATTTGCCAAGTGTTCTTTAGAAGTTTTGATCTAGGAGGCAAACCCTCATCATTTCTAGAATTAAGCCAAGCAACATGCAATTAAATTTCTAATTAAAAAATTAGAGAGGTTGCTTTGAATAAAGGAGATTTTGAAAATGTGTAAAAGAAAAAGAAGGAAACGTACCTAAAATCGCTTTGATATTCTCTTTGAACCTTAACTCAAAAGTTACAAATTTGAGAATTGAAGAATATTTAGAATGTTTCAATTATCTGTCATATAACCAGCTTTCACCAATTTTACAAGTCTTCAACAGTCAAAGATTGTTGTCAAGCTCCAATTAATCCACCAAATTCTTTCCTTTTATAGCGGTTGGATTTTCTATCATGACAACACACATAATCCTTAGAGAATACTAACATTTGACCTTTATTCACATATGTACTTTCTATTTATTATTCCTTTTACAATGAGATAAAATCAGGCACCTTCCTTTCACCAATGAACTAGCTAGAAAGTCTAAAAGCCTTAAAAGAGATTCACCTATTTCAAGAGATATAGGAAAAGAGAGCACATTACAAAACAGAAAATCCATTCAAAAGCATCAAACAAGTGCAAATTAAAATACTAGCCACATTGATAAAATGAAATATGTATCCATAAATTTGGATGAAAGAGCAACCTCAATCATTCCTAATGAAATTAAACTAACAAAATGACTTTGAAACAACTCTAATTCATTTAGTTCAAATACATGGCCTCAATGTACAAATTCCCATCCATTTTGAACGTATAGGGAATAGGGAAATACATACACAACACCCAAGCAAACGACATGAAAAAAAACTAATGAAAAAGGTTGGGAAAAACTTCTTTAAGAAGAAGAATGGAGAAAGAGTGAAAGACATGGTAAATGAGACTTTTTGTGTGAATAAGAAAAAGAGAGAAGGGTTAGACCTTTCTGTACCTATTTGAGCGGCAACTAAAACAATTAAATTGGTCCTATAAATGCATTTGATTAGCAAAAGAAGAGTATGAAATTACCATTATTTAGACAACCTAGAAGAAAAGTAGCAGAAACTGATCATCATTTCACACATTTGGAACTAAATGGGTATGCAAAATCAGATCAAAATGCACTAGAAATAGCCTTGTATCGACAACAATCAAAACAGAGAGAGAAAAGGGTCAAAACGGAACTTGCAGTAGCTTTAAATATACAATATAATGGATATATTGGAGAGATTCCTACAAAATATATATATATATATATCATTTCTCTAATAAAATCTATACCATAGCTGTAAGAACATAATGTTCACTAAACTAAAGCTATGATATGCTTAATATGTAATGAATTGTATATCATGATTTTGCTAACAACTCATCAATGAAAGACATTGCTCAAAAGGAACAAAACAGTTGTAGAAATTACCTCTTGGCAATCTTTCAGTTCCAATTCCAAACACCTTGATTGAAACAAGAACATAGTCTTACCCGTCCAAAAGAATACCGTCTTTATCAAACACTCTTCTTGAAACACTATTGGTATAAGTTGCACGTGAAGTTTAGTTTTCTAATTAGTTTATATAATGCTCAATAAGAAAATGAAAGAAAACTCGAGTTTGTGCATAAAAAGCAAAAAAGAATGTCAAACTTTTAAATAAGAAAATCAGTAACGAAATGCAACAAGTTTAAATTATGAGAATCTCCTTCAAACAAATTTAAACTCATTTCTTGCCTTCGGATTGACATTTCTTGCTTCCACATTAATGGAATATTCCCCGCCTATTTCTTTTGCCAATACCAGCAAAGCATACTTAGCATTTGCTTTGAAGTATTTCCTACCTTTTACTGCTACTTTGGTCTGCGATTTTGTTTCATATTTACAATGTTTTGATCTGATTTCTTAATTCCATTGTAGCACTGGAAGCTTGGGAGCTGGAAACTCAGAAGCGGAAGTTTCAAACATAAAAGTAAATAGAGCATTGATTTGAGGAACCAACAATGGGTGAGAATAAAGACTTGATAGGTATGTGAATGGTAAAATTCTTTTGAATTTTGATAAAATTTTGTAAAGATTTGGAGTTTGAACAAATTGATGTGATTGTCAATGTAAAGCAACAAACTTTATGTTGCAATCAACTTCACTAAAGGCATAAAGTAATGAAATCTATTCCCCATTTCTCGACTTCTTTGTATTTGACAGAGAAAAATTGGCCAAACTTCCAAACTACAATTGAGCCTTTAAACTTGCTGGAAAAGAAGTCACACATTTAATCTTTAAAAAACGATTGGGCCAAAATCAACCAACTTAAACTTATCACTAATGATTAAATTCATCCAAAGGATTCGTAATTGATATATAATACTATAAAATAAATTTGTAATCCAAAACACGTATTTTGTTTCTTATCAAGGAAATAACAGGGTAAGTAGAAAATGTAGTTTCAAGCACCTTCATTGTCCATGAATAGAGATACTTTTTTTCTTTTTGGAAAAACAATTAATATAGCATTCATTATTTAGCAATCAAACGAAGTAACTGCTAACCCCAATTTTTCATTTTCTTTTTATAATTTTAAAACTAGTTTCTAAATAAAAAATTTCTATTTAATGAAAGTTGATATAAGTTATAGATTGATACCACTAAAAACAGTTAAATTATGAAAGAAGTTGTCACAGAAATTCGATAAATGGTATACCTTGAAGGGACTTTGCAGACTTGTCCTATGGTAATCTGATAAATGGGATACCTTTCAGAGAACGAATAGCTATCTCAGAGAAAAGGAATTGGATCATAGTAAAACGTAATAAGGAGGAGACAAAACATACCATACCACATAAATCCAACTGGAAGGTTCATCAAAGCTCCTATATGTCTTTAATTCAAGAAAACGGGATGAAAGGATAGTGATCTGGTCAATACAACTTAATGTTAGTGAAATTATTAATTTGCTTCTATAATTGGCCTTCTACTGCAAAATATAATATCAAATTAGAAATCCAGTTACCACTCTCATTTACCCAATTTTATACTACACTGTACGTAAATAGCACACATAATAATACCGATTGATATCTAAAAAACACGACCTTGCCACATTTACCAGCTCAAAAAACAATATCATTTCCATATTAATAAATCTATAACACAAAATAATTTACAATAAAGCATTTTTATAAAAGAAAATATAAATGACATAATCTAGAAAATATAAATGAACTAACGGAGAAAACGCCTAATGGATGAAGATTAAAGAGAAAGATGAATTAGATAGTGGAATAATTAACGGGAAAAGTAGGTTAGTGTTCAAAGAAATTATGACCACATCTTAATATATATAACCTACTACCTCTTCAATCACAAATGGTGTTAATCACATTAATTGTTCAAATTAGAAAAAAATATGTGAAAGAGAAGAAAACAAACAGCCAACAGCCAAGTAGCTAATAATATATATAATTTTGTTGCCTTTTGTTATCTTTTTTGCCCTTAATCTTGTTCATCCAAGGTTTCCAGAAAAACTTATTTCGTGGAGTTGAACTTTGTATTTGTATTATTTTGAGTATAGCAAGTACAATCTCTAATACATAATCCTTTGATGCTTTTAAAATAAACTATAGTTTTAAGCTGGTTGACCTTCTTGGATGGTCAACCTTTGGGATTATTGATCTTTTTGGATGATCGTTGATGATTTTCTTAGATGATCAGCCTTTGGGCTTGATTATCTTCTTGGATGATCGATTATTGGGCTTATTGATCTTCTAGAATGATCAGCATTTGGGCTTATTGATCTTCTTGGATGATCGGTCTTTTAGTTTGATGATCTTTTTGGAGGATTAATATTCACATGAGGCTTATAGAGAAACTTGTTTCGTGGAGTTGAACTTGAGTCGATGTTGATGTTGTTTTGATGTGATGTGGTTCGATCTTTAGTATTTGATCATCTGATTCTCTCTCGGTTGAATGCGTACGCTTGATGTATAGAAGTGGAGCATTGTATAGAAGTGGAGCGTGTGGATATTCAAAAGTCTTCAGGTGTAGACTTAAGTCTTCAAGTGTGGTCAGCTTCAGGACTTGGGGCGTCTTTTGATTGTTGGGAAAAATATTTCTAGGTCCTCTGGAGTGTAGAGTTGCCGACCCCACGAATGTAAAAAGCTCCTCTATTTATAGAGTTCTCTGGCGGGCTTTGTAGGCTTAGGCTTAGTCAACGTCCATAGGCCTCCCCTTGGGCTCAATTAGTTGGATTTGGGTCTAATTTGATATTTGAACCAAATCAAGTCTATTTTTAGGCTCAATTATATTTTTGACCAAATTATAATATCAAATTGGACCAAATTAATTTTATTCGATCCATCGGTCAAGATGAAAAACATGTGGCATCATCGAAATTCGCAAAATTCAATTATTTGAAATTTTCTCATTAATTTAGTAAATGACGTGGCAATCTATGATTGGTCCAAATTTTCTCCTTCAATAAAGGCTTCTTTTCGAGATTTATGCACATATATGGGTGGATGAATCTCGAAAAATATAGAGTTGGAATTGAAATTTAAATATGTTTGTTCTTGAATTTGACCTATTGATGTGTCAGTCAAACTATGAATTTAGTACATAAGTTTAACTCAAATTTGGGATAAAATTTGGAATATGTCCAAATTTTAATTTCAAATTTTACCCCAACATGTTTTGAAAGTAGAGATAAGAACCTAAATTTAGATGAATTTGATATACAAATTGGAAGATGCCCAAATTTGAATTTTACATCAATTTGAGATTTTATCCTTAATTTAATTTGACTTGAGGATAAAAGTCTAAATTTGGATGATTTAGATTTGAGATAAAATTTGAAATATGCCCAAATTTTATTTTGAGATTTTATCTACAATTGAATCTCGATGAATAATTTGATTTTGAATGAAATTTGGAATATAACCAAATTTTAATTTAAGATTTTATTCATAACTTAATTTTGATTTTGAATAAAATTTGGAATATGCCCAAAATTTAATTTGAGATTTTATCTACAATTTAATCTCAAAGTTGAAAATTTTGATTTTGAATAAAATTTGAAATATGCCCAAATTTTAATTTGAGATTTTATCCATAACTTAAATTTGATTTTGAATCAAATTTAGAATATGTCCAATTTTTAATTTGAGATTTTATCTATCATCTAATCTCAAACTTGAATAATTTGATTTTGAGTAAAATTTGAAATATGACCAAATTTTAATTTGAGATTTTATCCATAATTTAAATTTGATTTTGAATAGAATTTGGAATATGTCCAAATCTGAAGATAAATTTGAAGACAAAATCTAATAAAATCAAATTAAATAAAAACTTAATTTGATTTTTTTTCCATTTAATTTGAAATTAGGATAAATTCAAATCTAATAAAATCTAATAATTTAAATTAATTTTTTTTAATTTGTCACGGAATTTGACAAAACCTCTATAAATAGGACCTCAAATCCGTATCTTCATCCCCTCATCCTCAAATTTTCTTTCTCTCTTTTCTTTCTTTCATCTTATTTTCTTTTTTCTTTTTTCTTTTTTCTTTAACTTTTCTTTTCTTTTTGTTTTCCATTTTTTATTTGTTTTATTTGTTTTATTTCTTGTTTTTTCCTTTCTTTTTTCTACACTCCCCCCGTTTTTTACACTTAAACCCCATTTTTTTTAATTATTTACTTCTCACTTCTTTCTTCTTTTAATCTTGAAGGATTTTTTTTTCAAGTTTACTAACTTGCCCCCATTGTTCCTTTTTTTTTTTTCTTTTTCTTTTTTTTTTTGAAACTACAAATAGGACGAGAGGTAGTTTTGGGTTTTTGCAAGCATGATCTCAGTTTGCAACCTCACGATTTTTTCATAAGTCCTTGAGGATCTCTGTGTTTTATTGGTTTCAATCTTAGTTCGCGACCTGAAAATTCTGTCGGTTTTGGCTTGAGTCTTTGATTTGAACATTCTGTCGATTTCAAACTCCCTACTCAACCGGCTTTGATCTTTGCCCACTATTAGCTTTGATCTTAGTGCATGACTTGAGGATTCTGTCGATCTTGAAAGTCTTTGACTTGAACATTATGTTGGTTTCAAACTCAATGCTCGACCGACTTTGAACTCTACCCTTTACTGGTTTCGATCTTAGTGCACGACCTGAGGATTCCGTCGGTTTTGGCTTGAGTGTTTGACTTGAACATTCCATCGGTTTCAAACTCAGTGCTCAACCAGCTTTGATCTCCGTCTCTTATTGGCTTCAATCTTAGTGTAAGACTCGAGGATTCCATTGGTCTTGACTTGAGTCTTTGACTTGAACATTCCATCGGTTTTAAACTATTTATTTATTTATAAATATATATTTTGAAAAAGTAGACATATCTAAACTTGAAATACTTGTAATGTCAATAATTCAGTTATTATGAACATTCAACATATCAGAACTATTTTTAGTTTTAATTTCATTAAGCAAAATACTTACAGTGGTAATATTTTCCTGTAGATCGACCATCAACCATCACATTACCAATCATTTCTGAATATATCTGCATAAACATCAGCAGAGCCTATTAAGAGTCTCATCTCATGAATGCGACATTCCATTTTTTCCTTGGATTCTTGAAGAAACTACTTCAACTTTGCAACAGTCACCAAAATTGAGTCCAAACGAAATATGAATTCTAAAGTAGTTATGAAGAGAAATGAGTACCTTGCAAGTAGAATCAAATCCAAAACTTGTGGGGACCTCTTTGCATTTGAGATCACCATCAATAGGTTTTGGGCAACCAATCGCTCGGGTTTTCAAATTCTTACTCCTAATTTAAAAACAACAGAAAGAAGGGGAATATAAATAACAGAGTCTTGCACACAAAAAAAAAAAATGGTATACTAGAGTAATTAATTACTCGACCTTATATTTCTGCAATAAAAATAACATATAATAGTTTATCCATATATGACAATGAGAGTGAGAAAGAGAGCAAAAAGGAGGGAGGCAATAGACAAATTTCATAGTTCTGAAAAATACCTAAAGTTTTCAACGAGGAGACAAGCATTTGTGTTGGAATCATCTCCAGCAATTACAACAAGGCCATCCAATCAAGCTTCTGAGTAGTTTCTTCAGCTTGCTTAAACTAAAAATAGAACCGAACTGTCAATTAATGCCTTGACTACAACTAAGACGTCTCAAAATGAAAATTCTGAGAAGAAAGAGTTTCACCTGATCTGGACTTTCAATCTTAACCCTCCCATTGCATATCTTATCAAAACCACCATGATGAAAGAAAAATGCATTTACATCAAGAATTGTATTCAAATGGCAATCATTTCGCATCAAGACTGCACATATTTACACTAACAATTCTAACAAGTGAAAGCTAGAAATCCCTTCAAGAAAATTAACTTAATTGCGATATGGGTAGATAAATTGTGCAGTCAGTTCTACATGTTTACATTTCATGATCCTTGCAGGACCACCCTTGAAATCATACAACGTGCTTCCTTTTGCATGAACCTGTAGGTAATCTTCACCAAGATCGTAGAAACTGCCAGATAGCCACAACTTGAACAGAAAAGCAAACATTTATTCTTGATTTATAAATGTGGACACAATGAGACCCTACCAAATAGTCCAGAAATCACATTATGCCCTCCCAGTGCTTGGGCACCAAACTAGACAACTCCGATCTTCAATTTCTTATTCACCTACACCGAACTGGAATCAGTTGGCACCAACATTGCCGACGGTTAGCCGAAAAGATCAGGAAACAGCTTCGTGATCTCATTTGCACGCTGATATAACCCACAACTCAAACACTCCATAACCTTAAGAAGTAGCAACTGGCCTCAAATGCATTCAGTAAAACTCAAGTTCCAAACAAAAGCAAGATTTACAATCATAAGCAAAACACAGTAAAAGAACAAACAAAACTCAATGCATGTCATTACTCTTCCTTTGAGACATCAATCAACTCAGTTATCAAACAGAATACAAAAAAAAAAAAAAAACACGTTATGAAGGGTAGGATGTGTAGAGTTGGTTGCTTTTGTTAGAAGTTGTAGGGTATTAGTTGGCAGAAAGAGAGCTTTGAGAACATCCTACCATGACATTTTGCAAGTTAATTTTGTGTAAAGCTTGACAATGAAAAGGTTGGATGGAGAATAAGAGGAGATAGAGAGGGGGAGAAAGAAGAGAGAGGAGGGAAATATTAAAATTAAATTTTCCCTTCCAAGTCATCTTGCCACATAAGTCATCTAGTAAATTTTCTATTTAAATTTAATGAATCTACTTGTAGAGCGAACTTTTAAATCTATTTCTTAAAATTCAAAGACTAAAATGGCTAATTTGAAACATGAATAACCAAAGAACTCATTATTTTGTTCTCTAATAAGCGTCCATCATTACTTCACAAGAATAGGATTGTCTCCCTAATTCTTCAATCCTAATTCCCACTACAAACCAAATAACTTATCAAATGATTTTTGGTTTTTATACATAATATAATAAATATAATGTATAATATATATAAACAAGTAGATAAATATATATATACATACACGGTTTGGTTTAATTCGGTTTTGAAATCAAAAACCAAATTAAACCGAAAAATTTGGTTTCCTTGTGATTTTAAACTGAACTGAACTTTTAGTAAAAAATTTTTAAAAAATGCATCTATTATGTTAGTTTTAGTGTTCATCCCTACACTGAGATTTCAATTGTGTCTAATAAGTCCCTTAAACTTTAAAAAATAAATCTATTACGTCTTTGATCTATTCAACATATTTTCATTTTTAAATACATGCATCTAAACATAAAAATTGAAATTTTAGAATCCTGAATTCATATCTAATAACTTATCAAACGATTTTTGGTTTTTATACATAATATAATAAATATAATGTATAATATATATAAATAAATAGATAAATATATATATACATACACGGTTTTGTTTAATTTGGTTTTGAAATCAAAAACCAAATTAAACCGAAAAATTTGGTTTCCTTGTGATTTTAAACGGACACTTTTAGTAAAAATTTTAAAAAAATGCATCTATTATGTTAGTTTTAGTATTCATCCCTACACTGAGCTTTCAATTTTATGTCTAATAAGTGCCTTAAATTTTAAAAAATGAATCTATTACGTATACATGCATCTAAACATAAAAATTGAAATTTTAGCATCCCAAATTCATATCTAATAAATCAATATGATTTAAGAAAAGTTAAAAATATCATAAAGCTATTAGACACAAAATTTTGACAAAAACATGAAAGTTCAAGGACGAAAATTGTAATTTAACAAGATTATAAGTATTAGGAAAAAAAACACAAACAGAGAGACTACCCTAGCCATTTTCCCAATATATTTTAAGCAGGAAGGTTGAAAAAATTTCCACTTACCAATATGAATATACAAGCTTCCACGTGACATAAAAATCCCAAGATTTGAACTGACCTGACAGTGCAAAAGCATGCCCCTCCTTGTCTTGAGCTAAACTTCTTTGGGTTCATTCATACAAGAGTAACAAGCCTACTCTGTCCAAACAATATCCTTCCGTATCCAAAGAGAAAAGAGATAACCACGAATAATGAAGAGCAACAGAATCATGAAGATACTTGGTTGATACACATATTTCCAATCAGCTCTAATTAAATATATTTCCCATTGTAGAGGTGAAACCTGCATTCCTATTTTCCTGTTTAAGTTAATAACTAAAGAACCTGACTAGGTATGAAACCCTATGCTAAAAAGGAAGAACTCTAAGTGTTGAATAAATGTTCTTCAAAAAGTTTGGAATTTAACTAATGGAAATTTAACTAAGTGCAAGGTTAACACTAAACCAGGCGTTTGGTATAAAACGCATAAAATAAAACTAAGTCAGGGACAATCATGTGTGAAATTGTGAAGTTGAACGCATTGCATGAAAGTCGCCCATGCGTTGAGAACGCGTGAGCAAGAGTAGAGAAATCAAGAGGTTGAACGCAAGGCACTAGGCAGACAATTGTGTAGCAAATGAGCAGTGCTACACGATGAAGTAGATGATCGTCTAGTAAGTGAGTGGCGCTACACGATGAGGTAGGTGATCGTGTAGGCGGGCGCTGGACGATTGTGTAGCAATGCGGGGAACTAAACAATGAGGTAGGCGATCGTATAGCAATGCGCGGAGCTAAGCGATGCTCTAGACGATCGTGAAGATGCGCGCGGCGTCAAACGATGAGAAGTCACGTGCTAGACGATCGGGCTATACGATAGGCAAAGTACTACATGATCAGTGTAAGCGCTGGACGATAAGCGTAGAAGCTGGACGATAGCGCTAGACGATAGGCGAAGTACTAAGCAATGGGTGCTGGGCGATGACGCTAAACGATTAGTGGATACGTTGGACGATAAGGCCTCAGCGCTAAACGATGGAGGTAAATGATGCGCGCAGTAGCTAAGCGATAGGCTATGCGCGAGATCGTTGACTAAATGATTGAGCTACACGATGGGCTGTTGGAGCTAAGCGATAGATGTAGAAACTAAACGATGGAGCGGTGCTGAGGACTGCGTTACGCAAGATTGATGAGCTCATTAGGACAAATGGCGTTATCGACGAAAGTCTAAAACAAAGATAGTAAGAGTTGGACGAATAAATATTCATGCAAAGTGAGTTCGATGCATGAAGAAGACATATCAAATAGGAGGTGGATAAGGCTGGGCGTTGGCAGAATGAGAGGAATACGCCTGGATATGATCAAAGGAGGAGGTGTCGGGTAAAGGAGAAGGGTGAGATGCCTATAAAAGGAGAAGAACACTACACTTTAACCTACAAACCATTTAAGTTCATAAAGATCACTAAGAAAAGAGTAAGTAAGAGCCATTCGTGCATTGATCGAAGGAAAAGAGGCGCTGATTAGACGAAAGTCAAAACAGAGGCGCTGAAGGAAGCTGAGTGTATGGATAGACGCTTAGGCTAAATTCAAATGAGAAGTTATTCCGGATTACTCGTGCAAATCAGGTGATTTTTGGAACAAAAGTTTTTAAATTGAATGTAGATTTGGTGTGAGGGCTGCCTTAATGAAATTCTAAATTTAAGGCTGTCAAATTCAAGGAAAACCGAGAGGTGCTCACCAGTGTGGAAAAAGTCGGGTCAGGGGGAGTGAACTCGAGACTCTGAACTATCACCAAGGAATTTCAAGGCAAAACTCTAAGGTAAACTAGTTAAGACATTTTCACACATTTTTTAAGAAGGAAATGTCTTGAGATAAAGCCCGAAAGAGTGAATAATCTAAGCTTAAAGTTAAATCTGAAATAGGGTCGAGCAGAAGAGTAAGGGAAACCGGGTAAACTGTGAGGAAAAAGAAATCTCAGCAGGTCACTGTGAGTGGTTTCTCCTTTTACTCTTTTAAACAAATTTAGAATTAATATGTGGTAGTTTATATTATGAGATGAATATGAGTTTGGGATGGTTGGGGGTTTATGGACCTAGAACCTGAGCCCAAAATAAATCCTTACAGGATGGTCAGCGGACCAAAGAGTCTAGTTCCTGAGCCTGTGGGAAGGAAAAACCTTGAATGGGATGGTCAGAGGGCCGACGAGCCTAGCTTCTGAGCCCATGAAAGGGAGAACTATGTGCACATAGGTTAATGAATATTTTTAGATGTGAAATGTTAATTATCTACCGTGTGTGTAGGTTTGTGAAAAGCTTCATGGAATGATGAAGGTTTGCATTGGAATCTCGTGATATAATGCTTATGAACTGAAAAAGACTTGTATTTATGATTCCACTCATTGAGCTTTGTAAAACTCGTGGTTTATTTTCTGTGTTTCTATTGGAACTATGTGCATGGGCTATGCGCTAGCCGGGGCTCACGTTGAAGTTAGGTGGCAAGGACGCGCGCATGGGCGAGGATGCCTTAAACGATGCGGCTTGTGCGTGCGTTGGTGTGCTATGGAATTTAACTGAGAATTAATTAAAATATCTTATCCAAATTCTGAAAAATAGGTTCGATTTTCATCAATTTGGTTGTGTAAGATACCTAAATCCAGATCACCTGCTCCATTCTTCTTTTAGATTTGAACTTGCATAATTAATGGTAGGATTCTGATCTGACCTCTTCACATGACAAATGGAGCGGCGTGAATTATAAGGCTGGGAAAGAGATTATAGGAAACGTAATTTGCTCTAGAAAGAGATGATATTACCATCTAATTCCACCATTGCCTTCGAGATCACAGGTTTGAACTTACCTGCCAAACAAAATCTACCTTTAGAAAGAGATCATCAAATGATAAATATTAAAATAGACTTCATGAAAATGTTCTATCAATCCAAAGCCTTTCAAAATTGTTAAGAGAAAAGATACTCCACTTTTACATGATGATACTTCACTTTTATGCTTGTTTTTCTGATCTTACATGCACTTTGGACTAGTCTTTATAGTAATGTGTTAGTAACTAGTAAGATATTTGGATACTCAAAAAAAGAAAAAAAGATAACTTTTAAGTTTCAACAACTAGAAAACTAATGTCTTTTTAATATAGATTGGGGAGTTTTTTTTCATCTTTCTTTTTTTTTTTTTTTCTTCTAGTGAACTCCATTGTTCTCATTTTAGCTGGATTGTTGATACTCTGTTTGTCATTTCCCCTCTTACTCCCCATAAAAAATATTCTAGAAAAAAAATTATTAACGTGTTACTCAAAAAAACATGAGAACAGGAATGCACGTTTTCATGAAGAAATCATACCGTGTCTCCTCTCCACGTCCATTAACGAAGTGAATGCAGTTCCGCCAGCCATCCAATCTTTAACTGGAGCAGCCAAATTTCCTACCAAGTATGCATAACTAACTTATAAGTAATAGAAACGAGGAAAAAATCTATGGAGGAAACTGATAACAAGAAAAAGAATGAATGGTTAAAAGGTTAGAGACTAAAATGATCAGAAGGTACCAGAAGTGGAACAGACAGATCGATGATATTGGTCCAGTTTTTCCACTCGGGAGGAGAGCTCCAGCAGTGTAACCCAAAGCATAGCAATAAGTTGAATCAAAGTTCGTGGGTAAACCACACATCCCTTCGTACCTATAAGTCAAAATAAGAAATAAACAGAGATAACATACAGAGCACTAACCAGCAAAGTACAATTTTTTTTGTATTATCTCATGGCCATTTGTTCGTATCATTCGTAAGTTTACATTTGAAAGTCAATTAGCTGTAAGCCTAACCCATCACTTAATTGGCCATTTGCTTTACGAGTTCATAATGGAAGTCTAGATACTTGGTGCCCCTAATTATCAAATATGAATCTAAAAGATCTTAATGCATTTACCAACATGCATGCTTTTTAGATCTCAGCTGATTTGCCTACTACCCAAGTGCTAAATATAATATGTGTTATCACTAAATTATTAAACAGGAGCGTTTAAGTAAAATGGCAAAAGTTCAAGCACGAATAGAATAAGTACCCAAAGAAATGTGACTACTCCTTGAATTGGCCGCCCATTATATGCACCTTCTTGCCTTCTCTTTTCCAACTCAGTTTGGAAAGACATGTATAAAACAAAAAGAAAAAACAATTACCTGGACATTGTCGTGTGGATCTCTTTCAAGCAACAATTGTTCTTGGATTGCTTGTGGGAAAAATTCAAAAAAGTGATGAGATTGAGTAGTAAGTTTCTTTTTCCATAACCTATCTCTTTTTTTTTTTTGAACAAAAAAAATTCACTTCATTAAGATAATGAAAGATGTTAAAAGTGACAAGAAGGAAATAAACATAAAGTGCATTACAATCAAGCACACTAAAAAGCACAAAACGGATCAGCAAATGCACTAGGACATCTTAACTAGGTTGACATCTCCCTAACATTCTCATCATCTCCAAGAAAGACTAGAATCCAAAGCTAAATACAAAATGAAGAGGACCTTGCAAAAGACAAGGTTTACAACCGAATGATTATCTAAAAGTTAAACTGAAAATAATAACCATCACTATGCTGTTACAAAATCAAGAGAGCGGGAAAATAAAGGCTTTCCAATTGAGGTTGATATCTTGTAAAGAGAAGTCTTGAAAAGCTTTGGAAAGCGAGCACCAGAAGGAGGCGTTGATATGGGCGATATCAAATTTAGCGGAACTAGAAGAAGCTTTGTCTTGAAATACTCTTTGATTTCTTTCAAACCAAATTTTTTATAACAAAGCTTTAACTGCGTTGGTCCAAAATAGTCTTGGCTTCTTCTTCAAACGTGGCCCGATCAAGAGTTGAAGCACATTAACCTTAAAATCATTATCAAGAACCCAGCTGACATTAAAGCAATTGAAGAGAGATGTCCAACAAAATTCTCCAAAAACATACTGGAAGAACAAATGCAAGAGAGATTATGTGTTTACCCAACAAAGAATGCAAACCTGTGGAGAAATATAGAGAGTAGGTAACTTTCTTTGGAGGATATCTGCGCTGTTAAGAGAGCCATTCAACATGATCCAAATCAGAATATTCTCCCTTCTAGGGCTCTTAGACTTCCATAAGGCTGACTCTAATGGCTGGCCAATTGGGGAGGAAAATGATAGATGCTTTACAAGAGACTTGACTGAGAAAACCCCATTTGGTTCTAAAGACCACCGTCTTTTATCAGAAATCGAATTAAGTTTATAGTGACTGAGTTTTCCAATCAGAAGCTGGAAGTTTTCTGCCTCTTCATCCTTTAACAGTCTTCTAAAAGGAAAAGTCCAAGATGCTGAAATCATCCCAATAATCTTGTAATGAACCCTCGGGTTTAGTGGAGATAAAGAAAAGATTAGGGAATGAGATTTTTAGAGGAACCAAATCCAACCAAGGATCTTTCCAAAAGCTTATTCTTTCACCATTACCAACCTTGAAGGCTGCCAAGGAATCCACTTTTAACCAAAATCTTGAAATATTAATCAATGGGCTTCTAAGGCTGCTGGAAAATTTTCCGTTGGTATGCCAACCAAACTTACTTCTTCCATTAATGCTTATAATATAGTCAGTTGGTATATGAGAAAGAACTGACTTACATAGGGTGGCGCGACCACCTTTTAAGAGGTTGTATCTCTTCCATTTGTCCAGTTTTCTTTGGACTTTGTCAATCACTGGTTGCCAAAAAGCTAATTGTTTAGGGTATCCCCCTAAAGGAAGGCCAAGGTACATAAATGGGAGGTAGACAGCATTGAAATTTAGGAGGGTTGCTTCTAATTGTAACTTGAAATGGTATATATTGATGCCACATAAAGCTGAAAACCTTCAGCCCGAACACCACTCAAATAATTCAAGTATTTTCTTTAGGTTGCTGAGTTTTCTTTGTCATCTTGGCAGAAAATTAGAGTATCATTCGCAAATTGTAAAATAGAAACATGAATTCTGTCTTTTCCAACAATAAAACCTTCAAAACTTGCCTTTTTCTCGAAACTGGGAAAGTAATGCATTTAGGACTTCACTGACTAGTAGAAACAAGAAAGGAGAAAGAGGGTCACCTTGCCTTATTCCTCTTGAAGCTTGAATTCTGCCACGAGGTCTTCCATTTTTTGAAGATTGAGAATTTTGAGTTAGAACCCAAACATTAGATTTGCTCTGTTTTTTGGTGTTCTGAAGGGGAGGGGGACTCTGTTTTTTTGGAAAAACAGGCTTAACCATTCTTCCCCTTACTATGTCTGCATAGGAGATTGGACTGAGCGAGGGTTTTTTGTCACCTGTTCAACTTCAAAGAGGGACAAAGCATCATTTAACAAGGTAAGGAAGGAATACCAACCTGAATTAAGAGTTCCTGATGGAACGTGAATGAAGAATCGTCCTCCAACTGCAGGCCAAAATACACATCTTAAAAACCAGTTTGAATAGATTCTGATTTTAGAAATCTTGGTTACACAAGAAGCATCTTGCTCGCTTTTGACAAAGAAGCTAGATGTTGGAAGTTTTGAAAGGGTCGAGATGTTCTCCACAAACCAAAGTAGCTACGATTTTGACAAGGAAATTTGCTTTTTGGCTTCCACATCTTCTATGATTACTGAACCAACTTGGATGAGGGCATAGAAGTGGTTGTCCTTAATCTTACAGTTGATAACTTCGACGGCTAAGTTAGGCTTGGAGGGCAGGGTCGATGGATGGGCCATGAGAGATAGATGAGCCGAGGGTTGCAGATGAGTGTTGACGTTGGTGGGAATAGGCAAAGCTTGGTCGGAGATGGGGAGAGGGCGGGGAGTTAGGTCGGAATAGGGTGCCGGAGGGAGGGAAAGGGAGAGAGGAGAGAGGAGAGAGGAGAGAAGAGAGAGCATTTTCCAACCAAAGTAGTGCTGGAATTCTCCGATGGTCTAATCGATGTTGTCAGATTGTTTGGATTGTTACAACTTCAATATGTTGGGTGTACTAACCTATCCTCATCTATAAAATCATGGACAAGAATTTCATTGAGTTCCGAAATAAGTTGTTGCACCTGTAGAAAGCGAGTTATGAATGATATCAGTTGAAGAATGACATATTGATCCCGAGAATCTTGGGTTTAGTGGATAGTGAGCATACAACAAAAAGAAATAAACACAATTAGTTACAATAACAAGACAAATACCTCCGGAATGAAGTCAATCAGGTCATGGGGAATAACTACAACACCATAATTAATAACCAAGTTCAGAACGTTTACTAATTACATCGACAATGTAGTCTGTAACGTTTTTCAAGGTAAGCTTCTTAGCCGCAACGTGCAAAACACATTATAAATTCGATGTTCCTTATAAACTAAAGCTCTATTAATAAATTAGTCAACATTCAAAACACATTATTTTTTGTCTGAAAATTTTTTCGCCTGCATACATTCAAAACCAATAAATCTCCATGAGTCAACTACTACTAGGTGGTAGAGAACAAATTTTTCAAAGCTGACAAAAAAGGCATCCGATATCACTTGGGCAATTGAATATGATATGGGATGTCAATACTTAGTTCCATTGCACCATATTAAAAGTTTCAACCTAATTCCATGAATCCTTTGTTTATCACAAATTTTCATCTTTACCCTTAAGTTTTTTTTTTTATATTTACCATTCCATGTAAAAATGCAAGAAGATGAAATTCTGAAACAGGATATATTAACTGACTCAACAATTTCAATTTTCATGTTTACATGAGAGTATCTGTTGCAGAGATTATTAGTTATTACTGAGACAAAATCTAGTCCTCAAAGAGAATAAACAACCTTAACCTTAGGGTTGCATGTGGAGGTAAATTCCCTTCTTGACAAAGGTTTCTATCCGGTAAAGCATGTAGAGATAAATGTCCTCCTTGACAAAGGTTTCTATCTTAAGTAGTTTAAAAAGCTACCTTTGCAACAGTCACCAAAGTTGAGTCTCAACGAAATATGGATTCTAAAGCAGTTACGAAGAGAAATGAGTACCTTGCAAACAAAATCAAATCCAAAACTTGTGGGGACCTCTTTGCATTTGAGATCACCATCAATAGGTTTTGGACAACCAATCGCTCGGGTTTTCAAATTCTTATTCCTAATTTGAAAACAACAGAAAGAAGGGGAATATAAATAACATTGTCTTGCACACAAAAAAAAAATGGTACACTAGAGTAATTAATTACTCGACCTTATATTTCTGCAAAAAATATAACATATAATAGCTTATCCATATATGACAATGAGAGTGAGAAAGAGAGCAAAAAGGAGGGAGGCAATAGACAAATTTCATAGTTCTAAAAAATACCTAAATTTTCAGCGAGGAAACAAGCATTGGTGTTGGAATCATCTCCACCAATTACAACAAGGTCATCTAGATCAAGCTTATGAGTAGTTTCTTCAGCTTGCTTAAACTGAAAATAGAACCGAACTGTCAATTAATGCCTTGACTACAACTAAGACGTCTCAAAATGAAAATTCTGAGAAGAAAGAGTTTCACCTGATCTGGAGTTTCAATCTTAACCCTCCCATTGCATATCTTATCAAAACCACCATGATAAACGAAAAATGCATGTAAATCAAGAATTTCATTCAAATGGCAATCACTTAGCATCAAGACTACACATATTTACACTAACAATTCTAAGAAGTGAAAGCTAGAAATCACTTCAAGAAAATTAACCTGAATGCGATATGGGTAGATAAATTGTGCATTCAGTTCTACATATTTACATTTCATGATCCCTGCAGGACCACCCTTGAAACCATACAACGTGCTTCCTTTTGCATGAACCTGTAGGTAATCTTCACAAAGATCGTAGAAGCTGCTAGATAGCCACTGAACAGAAAAGCAAACATTTATTCTTGATTTATAAATGTGGACACAATGAGACCCTACCAAATAGTACAGAAATCACATTATGCCCTCCCAGTGCGTGGCCACCAAACTAGACAACTCCGATCTTTAATTTCTTATTCACCTGCACCGAACTGGAATCACTTGGCACCAACATTGCTGACGGTTGGCCGAAAATATCAGGAAACAACTTCGTGATCTCATCTGCACGCACATATAACACACAGGTCATACACTCTATAACCTTAAGAAGTAGCAACTGGCCTTAAACGCATTCAGTAAAACTCAAGTTCCAAACAAAAGCGAGATTTACAAACAGAAAAAAAACACAGAAAAAGAACTTTGAGAACATCCTACCATGACTTTTTGCAAGTTAATTTTGTGTAAAGCTTGACAATGAAAAGGGAGGATCGAGAATAAAAGGAGATAAAGAGGGGGAGAAAGAAGAGAGAGGTGGGAAATATTAAAATTAAATTTTCCCTTCCAAGTCATCTTTGCCACATAAGTCATCTAGTAAAATTTATATTTAAATTCCGTGGGCTAGGAAAAGTCCATGCAAAAAGGAGAACTTGTAGAGAGACCTTTTAAATCTATTTCTTAAAATTCAAAGACTAAAATGGCTAATTTGAAACATGAATAACCAAAAGAACTCATTATTTTATTCCCTAATAAGCGTCCATCACTACTTCACAAGAATAGGATTGTCTTCCTAATTCTCATAATCCTTATTCCCACTAAAAACCAAATAACTTATCAAACGATTTTTGGTTTTTATACATAATATAATAAATATAATGTATAATATATATAAATAAATCGATAAATATGTATATATATACATACACGGTTTGGTTCAATTCGGTTTTGAAATAAAAAACCAAATTAAGCCGAAAAAATTAGTTTCCTTATGATTTTAAATTGAACTGAACTTTTAGTAAGAACCTTAAAAAAAATGCATCTAGTATGTTAGTTAGTTCATCCCTACACTGAGCTTTCAATTGTGTCTAATAAGTCCCTTAAACTTTAAAAAATGAATCTATTACGTCTTTGATCTATTCAACATATTTTTATTTTTAAATACATGCATCTAAAAATAAAAATTGAAATTTTAGAATCCTAAATTCATATCTAATAAATAAATATGATTTAAGAAAAGTTTAAAATATCATAAACCTATTGGACACAATTTTGACAAAAATCTAAAAGTTCAAGGACTAAAATTGTAATTTAACAAGATTATAAATATTAGAGAAAAAAAAACACAAACAGAGAGACTACCCTAGCCATTTTCCCAATATATTTTAAGCAGGAAGGTTGAAAAAATTTCCACTTACCAATATGAATATACCAGCTTCCAGGTGACATAAAAATCCCAAGATTTGAACTGACTGACAGTGCAAAAGCATGCCCCTCCTTGTCTTGAGCTAAACTTCTTTGGGATCATACATACCAAGAGTAACAAGCCTACTCTGTCCAAACAATATCCTTCCATATCCAAAGAGAAAAGAGATAACCACAATGGGTTCAATACTTCAGTATGGAAATGTATGAATAAAGAAGAGCAACAGAATCATGAAGGTACCTGGTTGATACACATATATTCATTCAGCTCTAATTAAATGTTCTCATTGTAGATAAGAAACTTGCATTCCTATTTGCATGTTTAAGCTAATGACTAGAAGAACCTGACTAGGTATGAAACCCTATGCTAAAAAGGAAGAACTCTAAGTGTTGAATAAATGTTCTTCAAAAAGTTTGGAATTCAACTAATGGAAATTCAACTATGTGCAAGGTGTTACTAAACCAGGCATTTGGTATAAAACGCATAAAATAAAACTAAGTCCTGAGAATCATGTGTGAAATTGTGAAGTTGAACGCATTGCATGAAAGTCGCCGATGCGTTGAGAACGCGTTAGCAAGAGCAGAGTAAGCGAGAGGTTGAACGCAAGGTACTGGGCAGACAATCGTGTAGCAAATGAGCAGTGCTACACGATGAGGTAGACGATCGTCTAGTAAGTGAGTGGCGCTACACGATGAGGTAGGCGATCGTGTAGGCGGGCGTTGGACGATTGTGTAGCAATGAAGGGAGCTAAACAATGAGGTAGGCGATCATATAGCAATGCGCAGAGCTAAGCGATGCGCTAGATGATCGTGATGATGCGCACTGAGTCAAACAATAAGAAGTCACGTGCTAGACTATCGGGCTATACGATAGGTAAAATACGACACATCAGTGTAAGCGCTAGACAATAAGCGTAGAAGTTGGACGGTAGCGCTAGACGATGATGCTAAGCGATTAGTGGATACATTGGAGGATAAGGCGATGATGCTATGCGATGGAGGTAAACGATGTGCACAGTAGCTAAGCGATAGGCTATGCACGACATCGTTGAGAACGAGATCGTCGACTAAACGATTGAGCTACACGACGGGTTGTTGGAGCTAAGCGATAGATGTAAGAACTAAACGATGGAGCGGTGTTAAGGACTATGTTACGCAAGATTGATGAGCTCATCAAGACAAATGGCGTTATTGATGGAAGTCTGAAACAGAGATAGTAAGAGCTGGACGAATAAATGTTCGTGCAAAGTGAGTTCGATGCATGGAGAAGACATATCAAATAGAAGGTGGATGAGGCAGGGCGTTGGAAGAATGAGAGGAATATGTCTGGATATGATCAAAGGAGGAGGTGTCAGGTAAAGGAGAAGGGTGAAATGTCTATAAAAGGAGCGGAACACTTCACTTTAACCCACAAACCATTTATGTTCATAAATATCACTAAGAAAGGAGTAAGTAAGAGCCATTCATGCGTTGAATGAAGGAAAAGAGGCGCTAATTGGAAGAAAGTCAAAACAGACGGGCTGAAGGAAGCTGAGTGTACGGACAGATGCCTAGGCTAAATTCAAACAAGAAGTTATTCCGGACTACTCAAGCAAATAAGTTGATTTTTGGACCAAAAGTTTTTAAAATGAATGTAGATTTGGTATGAGGGTTGCCTTAATGAAATTCTAACTCTGAGGCTGTCAAATTCAAGGAAAACCGAGAGGTGCTCACCAGTGTGGAAACAGTCGGGTCAGAGGGAGTGAACTCGAGACTCCGAACTATCACCAAGGAATTTCAAGGCGAAACTCTAAGGTAAACTAGTTACTCTTTCGGGCCTTATCTCAAGACATTTCCTTATTCAAAAATGTGTGAAAATGTCTTACTAGTTTACCTTATTGTTTCACCTTGAAATTCTTTGGTGATAGTTCGGAGTCTCGAGTTCACTCCCCCTGGCCCGACTGTTTCCACACTGGTGAGCACCTCTCGGTTTTCCTTGAATTTGACAGCCTTAGAGTTAGAATTTCATTAAGGCAGCCCTCACACCAAATCTACATTCAATTTAAAAACTTTTGGTCTAAAAATCATCTGATTTGCACGAGTAGTCCGAAATAACTTCTCATTTGAATTTAGCCTAGGCATCTGTCCGTACACTCAGCTTCCTTCAATGCCTCCGTTTTGACTTTCATTCGATCAGCGCCTCTTTTCCTTCGTTCAACGCACGAATGGCTCTTACTCCTTTCTTAGTGATCATGAAATGTCAATATGTAGAACTAACTGCACAATTTATCTACCCATATCGCAATTAGTTTAATTTTCTTGAAGGGATTTCTAGCTTTCACTTATTAGAATTGTTAGTGTGAATATATGCAGTTCTGATGCGAAGTGATTGCCATTTGAATGCAATTCTTGATTTAAATACATTTTTCTTTTATCATTGTGGTTTTGATAAGATATGCAGTGGGAGGGTTAAGATTGAAACTCCATATCAGGTGAAACTCTTTCTTCCCAGAATTTTCATTTTGAGACGTCTTAGTTGTAGTCAAGGAATTAATTGACAGTTTGATTCTATTTTCAGTTTAAGCAAGCTGAAGAAACTACTCAGAAGCTTGATCTGGATGGCCTTGTTGTAATTGGTGGAGATGATCCAACACAAATGCCTTTCTCTTCGTTGAAAACTTTAGTTATTTTTTAGAACTACGAAATTTGTCTATTTCCTCCCTCCTTTTTGCTCTCTCTTTCTCACTCTCATTGTCATATATGGATAAGCTATTATATGTTGTTTTTATTGCAGAAATATAAGGTCGAGTAATTAATTACTCTAGGGTACCATTTTTTTTGTGTGTAAGACTCTGTTATTTATATTCCCCTTCTTTCTGTTGTTTTCAAATTAGAAGTAAGAATTTGAAAACCCGAGTGATTGGTTGCCCAAAAACTATTGATGGTGATCTCAAATGCAAAGAGCTCCCCACAAGTTTTGGATTTGATTCTTCTTGCAAGGTACTCATTTCTCTTTGTAACTGCTTTATAATTCATATTTCGTTTGGACTCAACTTTGGTGACTGTTGCAAAGTTGAATTAGTTTCTTGAAAAACAGAGTCCCCTGCCCCCTCAGAACACCAAAAAACAGAGCAAATCTAATTTTTGGGTTATAACACAAAATTCTCAATCTTCATAAATGGAAGACCTCGTGGCAGAATTCAAGCTTCAAGAGGAATAAGGCAAGGTGACCCTCTTTCTCCTTTCTCCTTTCTACTAGTTAGTGAAGTCTTAAATGCATTACTTTCCCAGTTTCGAGAAACAGGCAAGTTTGAAGGTTTTCTTGTTGGCAAAGATAGAATTGATGTTTCTATTTTACAATTTGCAGATGATACTCTAATTTTCTGCCAAGATGACAAAGAAAAACTCAGCAACCTAAAGAAAATACTTGAATTATTTGAGTGGTGTTCAATGCTGAAGGTTAATTGGAAAAAATCAGCTTGATGTGGCATCAATATGTATTTCAAGTTACAATCAGAAGCAGTCCTCCTAAATTGCAAGGCTGTCTACCTCCCATTTATTTACCTTGGCCTTCCTTTAGGGAGATACCCTATAGTTTTATGGTAACCAGTGATCGACAAAGTCCAAAGCAAACTAGACAAATGGAAGAGATACAACCTCTCAAGAGGTGGTCGCGCCACCCTATGTAAGTCAGTTCTTTCTCATATACCAACTTACTATATGTCACTTTTTCAGATGTGAGAAAAGGTGATTCAAACTCTAGAGAGAACATTGAAGGATTTTCTTTGGGAAGGGCATTCCGGAAGCAAAATAAATCATCTGATTAAATGGAGCATAGCTTCACGGTCCCAAGAAGATGGTGGTCTCGGCATTGGGTGCTTGAAACTCAGAAATCAGGGCCTTGTAGCAAAATGAGGGTGGAGGTTTTTCTTTGAGGTCAACTCACTTTGGAGGAAAGTAATTATAAGCATTCATGGAAGAAGTAAGTTTGGTTGGCATAGCAATGGCAAATTTTCCAGCAGCCTTAGAAGCCCATGGATTAATATTTCAAGATTTTGGTTAAAAGTGGATTCCTTGGCAACCTTCAAAGTTGGTAATGGTGAAAGAATAAGCTTTTGGAGAGATCTTTGGTTGGATTTGGTTCCTCTAAAAATCTCATTCCCTAATCTTTTCTCTATCTCCACCAAAACCAAAGGTTCATTACAAGATTATTGGGATGAGATTTCAACATCTTGGACTTTTCCTTTTAAATGACTGTTAAAGGATGAAGAGGCAGAAAACTTCGAGCTTCTGACTGGAGAACTCAATCACTGTAAACTTAATTCGATTCCTAATAAAAGACGGTGGTCTTAGAACCAAGTGGAGTTTTCTCAGTCAAGTCTCTTGTAAAGCATCTATCCTTCTCCTCCCCAATTTGTCAGCCATTAGAATCAGCCTTATGGAAGTCTAAAAGCCCTAGAAGGGTGAATATTCTGATTTGGATCATGCTGAATGGCTCTCTTAACAGCGCAGATATCCTCCAAAGGAAGTTACGTACTCACTATATTTCTCCACAGGTTTTCACTCTTTGTTGGGTAAAGTCATAATCTCTCTTGCATTTGTTCTTCCATTGTGTTAACTTCAATATGTTGGGTGTACTAACCTATCCTCATCTATAATATTTCTTTTTCCATAACATATCCTCATCTATAATATCATGGGTAAGAATTTCATTGAGTTCCGAAATAAGTTGCTGCACCTGTAGAAAGCGGGTTATAAATGATATCAGTTCAAGAATGACATATTGATCCCGAGAATCTTAGGTATAGTGGATAGTGAGCATACAACAAAAAGAAATAAACACAATTAGTTACAATAACAAGACAAATACCTCCGGAATGAAGTCAATCAGGCCATGGGGAATAACTACAACACCATAATGAATAACCAAGTTCAGAACGTTTATTAATTTCATCGACAATGTAGTCTGTAACATTTTTCAAGGCTTCTTAGCCGCAACCTGCAAAACACATTATAAATTCGATGTACCCTATAAACTAAAGTTCTATTAATAAATGAGTCAACATTCAAAACACATTATTTTTTGTCTGAAAATTTTTTCGCCTGCATACATTAAAATCCAATAAATCTCCATGAGTCAACTACAACTAGGTGGTAGAGAACAAATTTTTCAAAGCTGACAAAAAAGGCATCCGATATCAATTGGGCAATTGAATATGATATGGGATGTCAATACTTAGTTCCATTGCACCATATTAAAAGTTTCAACCTAATTCCATGAATCCTTTGTTTATCACAAATTTTCATCTTTACCCTTAAGTTTTTTTTTTTATATTTACCATTCCATGTAAAAATGCAAGAAGATGAAATTCTGAAACAGGATATATTAACTGACTCAACAATTTCAATTTTCATGTTTACATGAGAGTATCTGTTACAGAGATTATTAGTTATTACTGAGACAAAATCTAGTTCTCAAAGAGAATAAACAACCCTAGGGTCGCATGTGGTGGCCTTCTTGACAAAGATTTCTATCTGGTAAAGCATGTGGAGATAAATGTCCTCCTTGACAAAGGTTTCTATCTTAAGTAGTTTAAATAAAGCTACCTTTGCAACAATCACCAAAGTTGAGTCTCAACGAAATATGAATTCTAAAGCAGTTACGAAGAGAAATGAGTACCTTGCAAACAAAATCAAATCCAAAACTTGTGGGGACCTCTTTGCATTTGAGGTCACCATCAATAGTTTTTGGGCAACCAATAACTCGGGTTTTCAACTTCTTACTCCTAATTTAAAAACAACAGAAAGAAGGGGAATATAAATAACAGTCTTGCACACAAAAAAAATGGTACACTAGAGTAATTAATTAGCTATCCTCATTCCAATTGAGCTACACGACGGGTTGTTGGAGCTAAGCGATAGATGTAGGAACTAAACGATGGAGCGGTGCTGAGGACTGTGTTACGCAAGATTGATGAGCTCATCAAGACAAATGGCGTTATTGATGGAAGTCTGAAACAGAGATAGTAAGAGCTGGACGAATAAATGTTCATGCAAAGTGAGTTCGATTCATGGAGAAGACATATCAAATAGAAGGTGGATGAGGCAGGGCGTTGGAAGAATGAGAGGAATATGTCTGGATATGATCAAAGGAGGAGGTGTCGGGTAAAGGAGAAGGGTGAAATGCCTATAAAAGGAGCAGAACACTTCACTTTAACCCACAAACCATTTATGTTCATAAATATCACTAAGAAAGGAGTAAGTACTCATTCATGCGTTGAACGAAGGAACAGAGGAGCTGATCGGACGAAAGTCAAAACGGAGGCGCTGAAGGAAGCTGAGTGTACGTACAGACGCCTAGGCTAAATTCAAACGAGAAGTTATCCCCGGACTACTCAAGCAAATCAGTTGATTTTTGGACCAAAAGTTTTTAAATTACATGTAGATTAGGTGTGAGGGCTGCCTTAATGAAATTCTAACTCTGAGGCTGTCAAATTCAAGAAAAACCGAAAGGTGCTCACCAGTTTGAAAACAGTCGGGTCAGGGGGAGTGAATTCAAGACTCCGAACTATCACCAAGGAATTTCAAGGCAAAACTCTAAGGTAAACTAGTTAAGACATTTTCACACATTTTTTAAGAAGGAAATGTCTTGAGATAAGGCCTGAAAGAATGAATAATCTAAGCTTAAAGTTAAATCTGAAATAGGGTCCAGTAGAAGATTAAGGGAAACCGGGTAAACTGTGAGGAAAAAGAAATCTCAGCAGTTCACTGGGAGTGGTTTCTCCTTTACTCTT
Source organism: Benincasa hispida (assembly GCF_027475165.1). NCBI lineage: Eukaryota > Viridiplantae > Streptophyta > Magnoliopsida > Cucurbitales > Cucurbitaceae > Benincasa > Benincasa hispida. Next base: position 44,593 of record NW_028325615.1, read on the forward strand.
TTAAACATATTTAGAATTAATATGTGGTAGTTCATATAATGAGATGAATATGAGGTTAGGATGGTCGAGGGGTATATGGACCTAGAACCTGAGCTCAAAATAAATCCTTATAGGATGGTCAGGGGACCAAAGAATCTAGTTCCTGAGCCTGTGGGAAGGAAAAACCTTGAATGGGATGGTCAGATGGCCGACGAGACTAGCTTCTGAGCCCATGAAAGGGAGAACTATGTGGACATAGGTTGATGGATATTTTTAGATGTGAAATAATAACTATCTACCGTGTGTGTAGGTTTGTGAAAAGCTTCATGGAATGATGGAGGTTTGCATTGGAAACTCGTGATATAATGGTTATGATCTGAAAAAGACTTGTATTTATGATTCCACTCACTGAGCTTTGTAAAGCTCATGGTCTATTTGCTGTGTTTCTATTGGAACTATGTGCATGGGCTATGCGCTAGGCCGGGCCTCACGTTGAGGTTAGGTGGGCAAGGACGTGCCCATGGGCGAGGATGCCTTAAGCGATGCGGCTTGTGCGTGCGTTGGTGTGCTATGGAATTTGACTGAAACTTAATTAAAATATCTTATCCAAATTCTGAAAAATAGGTTCGATTTTCATCAATTTGGGTGTGTAAGATACCTATATCCAGACTACCTGCTCCATTCTTCTTTTAGATTTGAACTTGCATAATTAATGGTAGGATTCTGATCTGACCTCTTCACATGAAAAATGGAGCAGCGTGAACTGTAAGACTGGGAAAGAGATTATAGGAAACGTAATTTGCTCTAGAAAGAGATCATATTACCATCTAGTTCCACCATTGCCTTCTTGATCACAGGCTTGAACTTACCTGCCAAACGAATTCTACCTTTAGAAACAGATCATCAAATGATAAATATTAAAATAAACTTCATGAAAATGTTTTATCAATCCAAAGCCTTTCAAAATTGTTAAGAGAAAAGATACTCCACTTTTACATGATGATACTTCAATTTTATCCTTGTTTTTCTGATCTTACATGCACCTTGACTAGTCTTTATAGTATTGTGTTAGTAACTAGTAAGATATTTGGATACTCAAAAAAAGAAAAAAGATAACTTTTAAGTTTCATCAACTAGAAAACTAATGTCTTTTTAATATAGATTGGGGAGTTTTTTTTTATCTTTCTTTTTTTTTTTCTTCTAGTGAACTCCATTGTTCTCATTTTAGCTGGATTGTTGATACTCTGTTTGTCATTTCCCCTCTTATTCCCCATAAAAAATATTCTAGAAAAAAAAAATTATTAACATGTTACTAAAAAAAATATGAGAACATGAATGCACGTTTTCATGAAGAAATCATACCGTGTCTCCTCTCCACGTCCATTAACGAAGTCAATGCAGTTCCGCCAGCCATCCAATCTTCAACTAGAGTAGCCAAATTTCCTACCAAGTATGCATAACTAACTTATAAGTAATAGAAACGAGGAAAAAATCTATGGAGGAAACTGATAACAAGAAAAAGAATGAATGGTTAAAAGGTTAGAGACTAAAATGATCAGAAGGTACTAGAAGTGGAACAGACAGATCGATGATATTGGTCCAGTCTTTCCACTCTGGAGGAGTTCTCCAGCAGTGTAACCCAGAGCATAGTAATAAGTTGAATCAAAGTTCGTGGGTAAACCACACATCCCTTCGTACCTATAAGTCAAAAGAAGAAATAAACAGAGATAACACACAGAGCACTAACCAGCAAAGTACAATTTTTTTCGTATTATCTCATGGCCATTCGTTCGTATCATTTGTAAGTTTACATTAGAAAGTCAATTAGTTGTAAGCCTAACCCATCACTTAATTGGCCATTTTCTTTACGAGTTCATAATGGAAGTCTAGATACTTGGTGCCCCTAATTATCAAATATGAATCTAAAAGATCTTAATGCATTTACCAAGATGCATGTTTTTTAGATCTCAACTGATTTGCCTACTACCAAAGTGCTAAATATAATATGTGTTATCACTAAATTATTAAAGAGGAGCGTTTAAGTAAAATGGCAAAAGTTCAAGCACGAATAGAATAAGTACCCAAAGAATTGTGACTACTCCTTGAATTGGCCGCCCATTATATGCACCTTCTTGCCTTCTCTTTTCCAACTCAGTTTCATGGAAAGACATGTATAAAACAAAAAGAAAAAACAATTACCTAGACATTGCCGTGTCGATCTCTTTCAAGCAACAATTGTTCTTGGATTGCTTATGGGAAAAATTAAAAAAAGTGATGAGATTGAGTAGTAAGTTTCTTTTTCCATAACCTATCTTTTTTTTTTTTTGAACAAAAAACAATCCACTTCATTCAGATAATGAAAGATGTTAAAAGTGACAAGAAGGAAATAAACATAAAGTGCAATACAATCAAGCACACTAAAAAGCACAAAACGGATCAGCAAATGCACTAGGACATCCGAACTAGGTTGACATCTCCCTAGCATTCTCATCATCTCCAAGAAAGACTAGAATCCAAAGCTAAGTACAAACTGAAGAGGACCTTGCAAAAGACAAGGTTTACAACCGAATGATTATCTGAAAGTTAAACTGAAAATAATAACCATCACTATGCTGTTACAAAATCAAGAGAGCGGGAAAATAAAGGCTTTCCAATTGAGGTTGATATCTTGTAAAGAGAAGTCTTGAAAAGCTTTGGAAAGCGAGCACCAGGAGGAGGCGTTGATATGGGCGATATCAAATTTAGCGGAACTAGAAGAAGCTTTGTCTTGAAATACTCTTTGATTTCTTTCAAACCAAATTTTTTATAACAAAGCTTTAACTGCGTTGGTCCAAAATAGTCTTGGCTTCTTCTTCAAACGTGGCCCGATCAAGAGTTGAAGCACATTAACCTTAAAATCATTATCAAGAACCCAGCTGACATTAAAGCACTTGAAGAGAGATGTCCAACAAAATTCTCCAAAAACATACTGGAAGAACAAATGCAAGAGAGATTATGTGTTTACCCAACAAAGAATGCAAACCTGTGGAGAAATATAGATAGTAGGTAACTTTCTTTGGACGATATCTGCGCTGTTAAGAGAGCCATTCAGCATGATCCAAATCAGAATATTCTCCCTTCTAGGGCTCTTAGACTTCCATAAGGGTGACTCTAATGGCTGGCCAATTGGGGAGGAAAATGATAGATGCTTTACAAGAGACTTGATTGAGAAAACCCCATTTGGTTCTAAAGACCACCGTCTTTTATCAGAAATCGAATTAAGTTTATAGTGACTGAGTTTTCCAATCAGAAGCTGGATGTTTTCTGCCTCTTCATCCTTTAACAGTCTTCTAAAAGGAAAAGTCCAAGATGTTGAAATCATCCCAATAATCTTGTAATGAACCTTCGGATTTAGTGGAGATAAAGAAAAGATTAGGGAATGAGATTTTTAGAGGAACCAAATCCAACCAAGGATCTTTCCAAAAGCTTATTCTTTCACCATTACCAACCTTGAAGGCTGCCAAGGAATCCACTTTTAACCAAAATCTTGAAATATTAATCAATGGGCTTCTAAGGCTGCTGGAAAATTTTCCATTGGTATGCCAACAAAACTTACTTCTTCCATTAATGCTTATAATATAGTCAGTTGGTATATGAGAAAGAACTGACTTACATAGGGTGGCGCGACCACCTTTTAAGAGGTTGTATCTCTTCCATTTGTCCAATTTTCTTTGGACTTTGTCGATCACTAGTTGCCAAAAAGCTAATTGTTTAGGGTATCCCCGTAAAGGAAGGCCAAGGTACATAAATGGGAGGTAGACAGCCTTGCAATTTAGGAGGGTTGCTTCTAATTGTAACTTGAAATGGTATATATTGATGCCACATAAAGCTGATTTGTCCCAATTAACCTTCAGCCCGAACACCACTCAAATAATTCAAGTATTTTCTTTAGGTTACTGAGTTTTCTTTGTCATCTTGGCAGAGTATCATTCGCAAATTGTAAAATAGAAACATGAATTCTATCTTTTCCAACAATAAAACCTTCAAAACTTGCCTTTTTCTCAAAACTGGGAAAGTAATGCATTTAGGACTTCACTGACTAATAGAAACAAGAAGGGAGAAAGAAGGTCACCTTGCCTTATTCCTCTTGAAGCTTGAATTCTGCCACGAGGTCTTCCATTTTTTGAAGATTGAGAATTTTGAGTTAGAACCCAAACATTAGATTTGCTCTGTTTTTTGGTGTTCTGAAGGGGCAGGGGACTCTGTTTTTCTGGAAAAACAGGCTTAACCATTCTTCCCTTTACTATGTCTGCATAGAAGATTGAGACTGAACGAGGGTTTTTTGTCACTTGTTCAATATCAAAGAGGGACAAAGCATCATTTAACAAGGTAAGGAAGGAATACCAACCTGAATTAAGAGTTCCTGATCGAACGTGAATGAAGAATCGTCCTCCAACTGCAGGTCACAATACACATCTTAAAAACCAGTTTCAATAGATTCTGATTTTAGAAATCTTGGATACACCAGAAGCATCTTGCTCGCTTTTGACAAAGAAGCTAGATGTTGGAAGTTTCGAAAGGGTCGAGATGTTCTCCACAAACCAAAGTAGCTACGATTTTGACAAGGAAATTTGCTTTTTGGCTTCCACATCTTCTATGATTACTAAACCAACTTGGATGAGGACATAGAAGTGGTTGTCCTTAATCTTACAGTTGATAACTTCGACGGCTAAGTTAGGCTTGGGGGGGAGGGTCGATGGATGGGCCATGAGAGATAGATGAGCCGAGGGTTGCAGATGAGGGTTGACGTTGGTGGGAATAGGTAAAGCTTGGTCGGAGATGGGGAGAGGGCGGGGAGTTAGGTCGGAATAGGGTGCCGGAGGGAGGGAAAGGGAGAGAGGAGAGAAAAGAGAGCATTTTCGAGCCAAAGCAGTGTTGGAATTCTCAGGTGGTCTAATCGATGTAGTTAGATTGTTTGGATGGATACAACTTCAATATGTTGGGTGTACTAACCTAACCTCATCTATAATATTTCTTTTTCCATAATCTATCCTCATCTATAATATCATGGGCAAGAATTTCATTGAGTTCCGAAATAAGCTGCTGCACCTGTAGAAAGCGGGTTATAAATGATATCAGTTCAAGAATGACATATTGATCCTGAGAATCTTGGGTTTAGTGGATAGTGAGCACGCAACCAAAATAAATAAACCCAAGTAGCTACAATAACAAGACGAATACCTCCGGAATGAAGTCAATCAGGCCGTTGGGAATAACTACAACACCATAATTAATAACCAAGTTCAGAACGTTTACTAATTACATCGACAATGTAGTCTGTAACGTTTTTCAAGGTAAGCTTCTTAGCTGCAACCCTCAAAACACATTATAAAGCATGTGGAGATAAATGTCCTCCTTGACAAATGTGTCTATCTTAAGTAGTTTAAATAAAGCAGCTACCTTTTCTCCAATAATATTAATATTTGGATGAGTTTGCAAAGCACACTCCAATGTAATGTAAGAAACAGCACGACCCATAAGCCGTCCAACTGTGGATATATGTACACTGTTAATGCCATATGATAATAAACTTGAAATTTGGGTGAGAAACAAAAAGGTATCAACATCACAACAATGAAAAAGTACAATCTCACATTAGGTAGATTAAATAGAGAAGGTTAATAAAATTGAGCAGAGAAAAGTGCTCTGTTTTTTACGGATGAAGCAACAAGATGATCTTTATTATTGATATTATTTATTTATTTATAAATATATATTTTAAAAAAATAGACATATCTGAATTTGAAATACTTGTAATGTCAATAATTCAGTTATTATGAACATTAAGCATATCAGAACTATTTTTAGTTTTAATTACATTAAGCAAAATACTTACAGTGGTAATATTTTCCTGTAGATCGACCATCAACCATCACATTACCAATCATTTCTGAATATATCTGCATAAACATCAGCAGAGCCTATTAAGAGTCTCATCTCATGAATGCGACATTCCATTTTTTCCTTGAATTCTTGAAGAAACTACTTCAACTTTGCAACAGTCACCAAAGAAGAGTCCAAACGAAATATGAATTCTAAAGTAGTTATGAAGAGAAATGAGTACCTTGCAAGCAGAATCAAATCCAAAACTTGTGGGGACCTCTTTGCATTTGAGATCACCATCAATAGTTTTTGGGCAACCAATCGCTCGGGTTTTCAAATTCTTACTCCTAATTTGAAAACAACAGAAAGAAGGGAAATATAAATAACAGAGTCTTGCACACAAAAAAAAAATGGTACACTAGAGTAATCAATTACTCAACCTTATATTTCTGCAATAAAAATAACATATAATAGCTTATCCATATATGACAATGAGAGTGAGAAAGAGAGCAAAAAGAAGGCAGGCAATAGACAAATTTCATAGTTCTAAAAAATACGTAAAGTTTTCAACGAGGAGACAGGCATTTGTGTTGGAATCATCTCCACCAATTACAACAAGACCATCTAGATCAAGCTTCTGAGTAGTTTCTCCAGCTTGCTTAAACTGAAAATATAACCGAACTGTCAATTAATGCCTTGACTACAACTAAGACGTCCCAAAATGAAAATTCTGGGAAGAAAGAGTTTCACCTTATCTGGAGTTTCAATCTTATCCCTCCCACTGCATATCATATCAAAACAACCCCGATAAAAGAAAAATGCATTTACATCAAGAATTGCATTCAAATGGCAATCACTTCGCATCAAGACTGCACATATTCACACTAACAATGCTAACAACTGAAAGCTAGAAATCCGTTCAAGAAAATTAACCTGATTGCAATATGGATGGATAAATTGTGCAGTCAGTTCACATATTTGCATTTCATGATCCCTGTAGGACCACCCTTGATACCATACAACGTGCTTCCTTTTGCATGAACCTGTAGGTAATCTTCACAAAGATCGTAGAAGCTGTTAGATAGCCACAACTTGAACAAAAAAGCAAACATTAAAATTACTTTTTGCAAGTTAATTTTGTGTAAAGCTTGATAATGAAAAGGGAGGATCGAGAATAAGAGGAGATAAAGAGGGGGAGAAAGAAGACTGAGGTGGGAAATATTAAAATTAAATTTTCCCTTCCAAGTCATCTTGCCACATAAGTCATCTAGTAAAATTTCTATTTAAATTCCGTGGGCTAGGAAAAGTCCATGCAAAAAGGAGAACTTGTAGAGAGACCTTTTAAATCTATTTCTTAAAATTCAAAGACTAAAATGGCTAATTTGAAACATGAATAACCAAAAGAACTCATTATTTTATTCTCTAATAAGCGTCCATCACTACACTTCACAAGAATAGGATTGTCTTCCTAATTCTCATAATCCTTATTCCCACTAAAAACCAAATAACTTATCAAACGATTTTTGGTTTTTATACATAATATAATAAATATAATGTATAATATATATAAATAAATAGATAAATATGTATATATAACATACACGGTTTGTTCAATTTGGTTTTGAAATAAAAAACCAAATTAAGCCGAAAAAATTAGTTTCCTTATGATTTTAACTGAACTGAACTTTTAGTGAAAACCTTAAAAAAAATGCATCTATTATGTTAGTTTTAGTGTTCATCCCTACACTGAGCTTTCAATTGTGTCTAATAAGTCCCTTAAACTTTAAAAAATGAATCTATTACGTCTTTGATCTATTCAACATATTTTTATTTTTAAATACATGCATCTAAACATAAAAATTGAAATTTTAGAATCCTAAATTCATATCTAATAAATCAATATGATTTAAGAAAAGTTAAAAATATCATAAACCTATTGGACACAAAATTTTGACAAAAATCTGAAAATTCAAGGACTAAAATTGTAATTTAACAAGATTATAAATATTAGAGAAAAAAAAACACAAACAGAGAGACTACCCTAGCCATTTTTTCCAATATATTTTAAGCAGGAAGGTTGAAAAAATTTCCACTTACCAATATGAATATACCAGCTTCCAGGTGACATAAAAATCCCAAGATTTGAACTGACTGACAGTGCAAAAGCATGCCCCTCCTTGTCTTGAGCTAAACTTCTTTGGGATCATACATATCAAGAGTAACAAGCCTACTCTGTCCAAACAATATCCTTCCATATCCAAAGAGAAAAGAGATAACCACAATGGGTTCAATACTTCAGTATGGAAATGTATGAATAAAGAAGAGCAACAGAATCATGAAGGTACCTGGTTGATACACATATATTCATTCAGCTCTAATTAAATGTATTTCTCATTGTAGATATGAAACCTGCATTCCTATTTGCCTGTTTAAGCTAATGACTAGAAGAACCTGACTAGGTATGAAACCCTATGCTAAAAAGGAAGAACTCTAAGTGTTGAATAAATGTTCTTCAAAAAGTTTGGAATTCAACTAATGGAATTCAACTATGTGCAAGGTGTTACTAAACAAGGCGTTTGGTATAAAACGCATAAAATAAAACTAAGTCCTGACAATCATGTGTGAAATTGTGAAGTTGAACGCATTGCATGAAAGTCGCCGATGCGTTGAGAACGCGTGAGCAAGAGCAGAGAAAGCGAGAGGTTGAACGCAAGGCACTGAGCAGACAATCGTGTAGCAAATGAGCAGTGCTACACGATGAAGTAGACGATCGTCTAGTAAGTGAGTGGCGCTACATGATGAGGTAGGCGATTGTGTAGGCGGGCGCTGGATGATTGTGTAGCAATGAAGGGAGCTAAACAATGACGTAGGCGATCGTATAGCAATGCGCAGAGCTAAGCGCTGCGCTAGACGATCGTGAAGATGCGCACTGCGTCAAACAATAAGAAGTCACGTGCTAGACTATCGGGCTATACAATAGGTAAAATACTACACATCAGTGTAAGCGCTAGACAATAAGCGTAGAAGTTGGACGATAGCGCTAGACGATAGGCGAAATACTAAGCGATGGACGCTGGGCGCTGGGCGATGACGCTAAGCGATTAGTGGATACGTTGGACGATAAGGCGTCAGCACTAAACGATGGAGGTAAACGATGTGCGCAGTAGCTAAGCGATAGGCTATGCGCGAGATCGTTGACTAAACGATTGAGCTACACGACGGGTTGTTGGAGCTAAGCGATAGATGTAGGAACTAAACGATGGAGCGGTGCTGAGGACTGTGTTACGCAAGATTGATGAGCTCATCAAGACAAATGGCGTTATTGATGGAAGTCTGAAACAGAGATAGTAAGAGCTGGACGAATAAATGTTCATGCAAAGTGAGTTCAAATCACATATAGTAAGAGTTTGAATCACTTTTTCGGGCATCTGAAAAAGTGACATATAGTAAGTTGGTATATGAGAAAGAACTGACCTACATAGGGTGGCACGACCACCTCTTGAGAGGTTGTATCTCTTCCATTTGTCCAGTTTGCTTTGGACTTTGTCGATCACTGGTTGCCAAAAAGCCAATTGCTTAGGATATCCCCCTAAAGGAAGGCCAAGGTACATAAATGGGAGGTAGATAGCCTTGCAATTTAGGAGGGCTGCTTCTGATTGTAACTTGAAATGGTCTATATTGATGCCACATAAAGCTGATTTTTCCCAATTAACCTTCAACCCCGAACACCACTCAAATAATTCAAGTATTTTCTTTAGGTTGCTGAGTTTTTCTTTGTCATCTTGGCAGAAAATTAGAGTATCATCCGCAAATTGTAACAAAGAAACATGAATTCTATCTTTGCCAACAATAAAACCTTCAAACTTGCCTTTTTCTCGAAACTGGGAAAGTAATGCATCCAGGACTTCACTGACTAGTAGAAATACGAAAGGAGAAAGAGGGTCACCTTGCCTTATTCCTCTTGAAGCTTGAATTCTGCCACGAGGTCTTCCATTTATGAAGATTGAGAATTTTGTGTTAGACCTAAAAATTAGATTTGCTCTATTTTTTGGTGTTCTGATGGGGCAGGAGACTCTGTTTTTCTGGAAATCAGGCTTAACCATTCTTCCCCTTACTATGTCTGCATAGGAGATTGGGACTGAGCGAGGATTTTTTGTCACCTGTTCAACTTCAAAGAGGGACAAAGCATCATTTAACAAGGTAAGGAAGGAATATCAACCTGAATTAAGAGTTCCTGATGGAACGTGAATGAAGAATCGTCCTCCAACTGCAGGCCACACTACACATCATAAAAACCAGTTTGAATAGATTCGGATGTTAGAAATCTTGGTTACACCAGAAGCATCTTGCTCGCTTTTGACAAAGAAGCTAGATGTTGGAAGTTTCGAAAGGGTCGAGATGTTCTCCACAAACCAAAGTAGCTGCGATTTTGACAAGGAAATTTGCTTTTTGGCTTCCACATCTTCTACGATTACTGAACCAGCTTGGATGAGGGCACAGAAGTGGCTGTCCTTAATTTTACAACTGATAACTTGGACGGCTAAGTTAGGCTTGGAGGGGAAGGTCGATGGATGGGCCATGAGAGATAGATGAGCCGAGGATCGCAAATGAAGGTTGAGGTTGGTGGGAAGAGGAAAAGCTTGGTCGGAGATGGGGAGAGGACGGGGAGTTATGTCGGAATAGGGTGCCGGAGGGAGGGAAAGCGAGAGAGGAGAGAGCATTTTCCAACCAAAGTAGTGCTGGAATTCTCCGATGGTCTAATCGATGTTGTCAGATTGTTTGGATTGTTACAACTTCAATATGTTGGGTGTACTAACCTATCCTCATCTATAATATTTCTTTTTCCATAACCTATCCTCATCTATAATATCATGGGCAAGAATTTCATTGAGTTTCGAAATAAGCTGTTGCACCTGTAGAAAGCGGGTTATAAATGATATCAGTTCAAGAATGACATATTGATCCCGAGAATCTTGGGTTTAGTGGATAGTGAGCATACAACAAAAAGAAATAAACACAATTAGTTACAATAACAAGACAAATACCTCCGGAATGAAGTCAATCAGACCCTCGGGAATAACTACAACACCATAATTAATAACCAAGTTCAGAACGTTTACTAATTACATCGACAATGTAGTCTGTAACGTTTTTCAAGGTAAGCTTCTTAGCCGCAACCTGCAAAACACATTATAAAGCATGTGGAGATAAATGTCCTCCTTGACAAATGTTTCTATCTTAAGTAGTTTAAATAAAGCAGCTACCTTTTCTCCAATAATAGTAATATTTGGATGAGTTTGCAAAGCACACTCCAATGTAATGTAAGAAACAGCACGACCCATAAGCCGTCCAACTGTGGATATATGTACACTGTTAATGCCATATGATAATAAACTTGAAATTTGAGTGAGAAACAAAAAGGTATCAACATCACAACAATGAAAAAGTACAATCTCACATTAGGTAGATTAAATAGAGAAGGTTAATAAAATTGAGCTGAGAGAAGTGCTCTGTTTTTTACAGATGAAGCAACAAGATGGGCTTTATTATTGATATTATTTATTTATTTATAAATATATATTTTAAAAAAGTAGACATATCTGAACTTGAAATACTTGTAATGTCAATAATCCAGTTATTATGAACATTCAGCAGATCAGAACTATTTTTAGTTTTAATTTCATTAAGCAAAATACTTACAGTGGTAATATTTTCCTGTAGATCGACCATCAACCATCACATTACCATTCATTTCTGAATATATCTGCATAAACATCAACAGAGCCTATTAAGAGTCTCATCTCATGAATGCGACATTCCATTTTTTCCTTGAATTCTTGAAGAAACTACTTCAACTTTGCAACAGTCACCAAAGTTGAGTCCAAACGAAATATGAATTCTAAAGTAGTTATGAAGAGAAATGAGTACCTTGCAAGCAGAATCAAATCCAAAACTTGTGGGGACCTCTTTGCATTTGAGATCACCATCAATAGGTTTTGGGCAACCAATCGCTCGAGTATTCAAATTCTTACTCCTAATTTGAAAACAACAGAAAGAAGGGGAATATAAATAACAGGGTCTTGCACACACACAAAAAAAAAAAAAAAAATGGTACACTAGAGTAATTAATTACTCGACCTTATATTTCTACAATAAAAATAACATACAATAGCTTATCCATATATGACAATGAGAGTGAGAAAGAGAGAGCAAAAAGGAGGGAGGCAATAGACAAAATTTCATAGTTCTGAAAAATACCTAAAGTTTTCAGCGAAGAGACAAGCATTTGTGTTAGAATCATCTCCACCAATTACAACAAGGCCATCCAGATCAAGCTTTTGAGTAGTTTCTCCAGCTTGCTTAAACTGAAAATAGAACCGAACTGTCAATTAATGCCTTGACTACAACTAAGACGTCTCAAAATGAAAATTCTGGGAAGAAAGAGTTTCACCTTATCTGGAGTTTCAATCTTATCCCTCCCATTGCATATCTTATCAAAACAACCCCGATAAAAGAAAAATGCATTTACATCAAGAATTGCATTCAAATGGCAATCACATCGCATCAAGACTGCACATATTCACACTAACAATTCTAACAAGTGAAAGCAAGAAATCCCATCAAGAAAATTAACCTGATTGCAATATGGATGGATAAATTGTGCAGTCAGTTCACATATTTGCATTTCATGATCCCTGTAGGACCACCCTTGATACCATACAACGTGCTTCCTTTTGCATGAACCTGTAGGTAATCTTCACAGAGATCGTAGAAGCTGCTAGATAGCCACAACTTGAACAGAAAAGCAAACATTTATTCTTGATTTATAAATGTGGACACAATGAGACCCTACCAAATAGACCAAAATTCACATTATGCCCTCCCAGTGCTTGGCCACCAAACTAGACAACTCCGATCTTCAATTTCTTATTCACCTGAACCGAACTGGAATCACTTGGCACTAACATTGCTGACAGTTGGCCGAAAAGATCAGGAAACAGCTTCGTGATCTCATCTGCACGCACATACAACACACAAATCAAACACTCTAAAACCTTAAGAAGTAGCAACTGGCCTCAAACGCATTCAGTAAAACTCAAGTTCCAAACAAAAGCGAGATTTACGATCATAAAAAAAAACACAGAAAAAGAACAAACAAAACTCAATGCATGTCACTACTCTTCCTTTAAGAAATCAATCAACTCAGCTTCCTTTAAGAAATCAATCAACTCAGTTACCAAACAGAATACAAAAAAAAAAAAATAATAATAATAAAAAAAAAAAAACCAAGTTATGAAGGCTAGGGCATGTAGAGTTGGTTGCTTTTGTTAGAAGTTGTAGGGTATCAGTTGGCAGAAAGAGAGCTTTGAGAACATCCTACCATGACTTTTTGCAAGTTAATTTTGTGTAAAGCTTGACAATGAAAAAGGAGGATCGAGAATAAGAGGAGATAAAGAGGGGGAGAAAGAAGACTGAGGTGGGAAATATTAAAATTAAATTTTCCCTTCCAAGTCATCTTGCCACATAAGTCATCTAGTAAAATTTCTATTTAAATTCCGTGGGCTAGGAAAAGTCCATGCAAAAAGGAGAACTTGTAGAGAGACCTTTTAAATCTATTTCTTAAAATTCAAAGACTAAAATGGCTAATTTGAAACATGAATAACCTTGAACTCATTATTTTATTCTCTAATAAGCGTCCATCACTACACTTCACAAGAATAGGATTGTCTTCCTAATTCTCATAATCCTTATTCCCACTAAAAACCAAATAACTTATCAAACGATTTTTGGTTTTTATACATAATATAATAAATATAATGTATAATATATATAAATAAATCGATAAATATGTATATATATACATACACGGTTTGTTCAATTTGGTTTTGAAATCAAAAACAAAATTAAGCCGAAAAAATTAGTTTCCTTATGATTTTAACTGAACTGAACTTTTAGTGAAAACCTTAAAAAAAATGCATCTATTATGTTAGTTTTAGTGTTCATCCCTACATTGAGCTTTCAATTGTGTCTAATAAGTCCCTTAAACTTTAAAAAATGAATCTATT
>NW_028325616.1:0-4594 GCF_027475165.1 Benincasa hispida
TATTTAATTTTTTTGAAGCCAAAATTTTCATGAAACAAGATGAAAAACGATAATAATTTTCATGTAAGAAAATACATCATGCATGTAAATATATTTTTAAGTGAATGTTGGTACTATTGAGGATGTCCATTGAAAAATTAGGGACATCACAATGTTAATTAGATACATGAGCTACTCCTCTTATTGGTAATTAGTTTTGAAATGGAACCTCGTGTTATCTAATACGAGATTAGACCAATGAAGTCCATATGGGTATACGACCTAAAAACAAAAACTGTATCATCCTATCGAAGAAATAACCCAACATGCTTTACATTGGAAAAATCAAAGGACCTCAAACTTTTCATAAGATAAATGAGTTACTCATGTTATCAATTTATTTTGAGATGGAACCCCATGTAATCCAGAAAAAGTTGGAATGCAAATCAAGAATAGTGAACTCAAAGGGACGTCATCTTAAGTGTGTTTGTTGAGGAACACATTGAAAACAATCAATGGACCTCACAATGATTATAGAAAATTGGACCCTATAGAAACTTTTAAGGTCGCATGTGGAAGGACAAGTCTTGCCATTTTAAAAAATGTTATTTTCAAATATAATGTCATTCGACAGTTTTATATCTTACATGATTTTTCTCAAAGGTAAAAACTCTAGGATTTGGTCCTCTCTCGCCTGATTAAATAGCTCTCTTACTCAAAAAATCTAATTAAGTTCTAAAAAAAGACAAAACAGAAACACAATCACTTACATGATCTAACTCATGTTAATGTGAAAATCATCTAATTCAAAAACTTTGATATTTGTTATTTTATACAATATTAGAGTTTTATTGTATTATCATGAATTTGTAATCCTAGGGATCTAATAGTTACTATTTCAGAGATAATAACCACATCCAGAATTTCACCAAACTTATCAAAGTGATCTCTCAAGGCTTCCTTTTTGTCCCAACAAACGTGCATTATTGTCTCTAATCATCGTTCTATGTGTGACTTTATGGGTTTTCTTTGACTTTTGGAATCCAAAAACTAGGGTGATAGTGAGATTCAATTTCGTCGATTTTGGGACCAATCAAGAATCAAACTAAACCAATTGGTCCATAAAGGATGACTCAAACCCAATGTCCAATAAAGAAAAAAAAAATCAATAGATTAGTTTTTATTTGGTTCAATTTATTATCGATTTAATTCTCAGTTTTTTGTTTTTTTTTTTCTAAATTTTTATTTTTATTCACTTTTATTTTGGAATTTATCATTTTTTCTATTTTAGAAATAAAATTTGGTCTATTTTTTTTATATAGAATGAAACCAGACATTTTTATTTTTTTTCGTACTTTACTAAATAAAAAATATATACGCTCCATAATAACTAATCATTTTTCTAAACAACGAATATATATGCACAATAATAATTAAAATACTAAACAATACCTATGCTGGAGTTTGAAGATATATGTATACTCTAGATTTGATTCGGTTTTAATAAGGTTTTTCAATAAAAAATCAATCAAAACCAAAACCTTTTAGTTTTATCTTCCTACAAATCAATATAATTCAATTTTATACCCAAAAAAAAACAGAAAACAAACAAAATAAAATAAACAAAACAAGTAGATCAGTTGGTTTGTGAGAGAGGATTGGGGATGAGGTGAAAATCATTGGTTTGTGAGACATGATCAATACATGCATAATTGGAATTGGAATTGGATTCATAGAGATTCAGAATATCATTCTTTCTTCAAATTGGTTCTCCCCTTTTTTATATTTTATTTTCTTTTGAAAAAAAATATTTTTTTGTCCCTACATTTTTGGTGTAGTTTAATTTCTATTTGATCATTAAGTTTTCAAATGTTACAAATTTGGTCCTAAATGTTAAACTTTTTTTTTTCCACTTTAGTCCCTAAATTTCAAAATTAAATATTATAATTTTACCTTTGAGATTTGAGTTTTGTTTCAATTTGGTCCATGGGTTTTAAAATTTTACATTTTAACCTCAATTTTTCATTAAATACTCATGTTTAATCATTGATGTCAATTTTCTTTTAATTAATTAAAAATAATTATGAAGTGAAATTTTTAATTTAATTTTAAAAATGATTGAAAACGGTTAAACATAATTAATTATAATTCTTTTAATGATTTTTAATTTATTAACATAAATTAATTGTCAAGACCGAAAATGAGTATCTAGTGAATAATCGAGGCTAAAAGTGTAAATCTTGAGACATAAGGACCAAATTTGAAGCAAAACTCAAATGTCAAATGTAAAATTATAACATTTTGAAACATAGAGACTAAATTGAAATTAAACTAAAAAATTAATGGCTAAATGTGTAACATTTTGAAATCTAAGAATTAAATATACACTAGATCTAAAACATAGGGACTAAATTTTTTTTTCCTTTATTTTCTTTTTTAGTATATTTGTACTCGTTTTTAAATATAGAAAAATGAATCAAATATTTACAAAACACAACAAGATTTTAGAACTATCAATGATAGACACTGTTGATAGACACTGTTTTCATCTTTTGATCATTAATGCTTAATAATTATGGAAAATCATTTTGCTCTCCTAATTTTAAATTTTTTTATTCCATGAGCTACTCTTTCAATTGCCAATTAGTTTTTGAGTTGGGCTCTATGTTATCTAATATGGTATTCAGAGTCCATGAAGTCCAAATAGACAATTTTGTCAAAAAAAAAAAATTTTGATTCCAGAGCAAAGACATTATCTTGAAGAAGAAGTTGAGGATGCTCTATTTAAAAAAACCAAACAAGTTTTTTTATTTTATTTATTTGTTTATGTTTTTTGTCTTTTTAAGAATCAACAACAAAAATAATTGATTTTGAGATTTTTGAAAGTATAGAGTAATAAATTTAGACAATTAAAAGTAGAAGGATTGAAATGAAATTAAACCCAAAATATAGGAATCAAATTAGTAGTATCTAAGTATTATATAAAAAATAGAATAGAGAATTTTAAAAAACAAAAAACCATTTTTTGAATATTATATAGAGTTATAGTTTCAAGGATCACCTTCTTTACATAAGATTGTGAATGTTGTTTGATAGTAATCCACTGTGGTTCTCCAAATAACTTTAAAAGAAGAACAAGAAATTAGAAAATTTATTAAAATAATGCCAAATTTAAGCATATCATTGCATTGAAAAAGTTCATAAAATAAATTATTAAAAGGAACAAAAGGTAATGAAAAAGAGAATACCTGAAGTAAATAATGATTTTGAAGAAAGGAAAGAACTGAGAAAGCTGAAAAGTTGAGAACTTTGGCTGAAGGACATGACCAAATTGAACCAAACATTGGAGCCTATATAAACATAAGAATAACATCAAATAATAAATAAATAATTAAAATTAAAATTAATCCTAACCCATTAAAAAAAATTTTGTCATATGAAGCTGATAAGGATTAACTAAAAATTATGAGATAGTTCCTAGTTTCTACTCCGTAGACTTCAAACGTTACATACATTTTAACTCATGACTTTCAAGTTTAATTTCTATTTGACTTTTAGCTTTTAAAATTTTACATTTTTACCTCTCAATTTTGTAATTAATTTTAATATAATTCTTAGGATTCAATATTTTACGATTTTACTTCGATAATTTTCATTAATACTCACTTTCAGTCTTTGATCCTAACTTTCGTTATTAATGTACAATATTATAATGGGAAAACTTTTAAGTAACTTTAATATTGATGACATATTAATAAAAACTAATTTATTTAATTATTTTAAATTAATTAAGAGACATTAATACAAATGAATGAAAATTATTGTTTAGTCAAAATTAAGAATAGAAGTGTAAATTTTAAAACTTAAAGATCAAATGAAAAAAAATACACCATATATTTATGGGATAAAAATATAACATTTTGAAACATGAGATCAAATGAAGATTAAACTCAAAACTTAATATTAAAATTGTAACACTATTAAATTTACGGACAAAATAGATACTAGACTCAAAACTAATTAGACCGAAAAGGTATTTTTCCCAACTTTTTATGAAAATTGTACTCACAAGATACTTGTTCTCGAAAAATTTGGAGTACCCCCTTGACTTGAAAAATTGTCCCAATGTTTCATTTTGATCAATTTCTGAATTTTCATTGTCCATTACATCAAGATAACTGTACACAAAAGAATTAAGATGAGAGTCTAGTTAGTCACTTTAAAATGTGAGATTTAAGCTTTTGATGAAAATTATTCGAGAAATTTGTCACAATATATAGTATAGCAGCACCGGATATAAGAGAAAGAAACCACAAAAATAGTTTAAACTTGTATCGAGTACTAGTTAGGAAGGAATCATGCAAATATTTGATTCTCTAATTCAATAGTTATTAAGGGACAACTATATCATAACAACTTAAATGATTAACTTTTTGTCATTGACAATACTTACTTGATAACATCGTCCTTAAATTTTACAATTTCTCGAAGCATATTAAGAAAAAATGGATCGAAGATATTCTTCCTTTGTGCAAATAGGCTTGAAAAACCATCGCGGGTGCCCCATTCATAGCGTCGTCCTTTGTTTAAACTCACCGAAAAGGACATATTTGAT
>NW_028325617.1:0-10634 GCF_027475165.1 Benincasa hispida
GAGCGCTCGACGCATGTCGCATGCCTTTCCCGTGTCCTCGCCTACCCTTGTCCCATCCAACCTTCCAATGCATCACTTCCATTTTCCTTCCTTCACCAACACATCCAATGCATCCATCATCTAACGCATCCAATGCATCCAACGCATCCAATGCGTCCACCATCCAACATATCCAACACATCCAACATCCGACGCATCCAATGCATCCAACGCATTTAACACATCCATCATCCAACGCATCCAATGCATCCAATGCATCCAACATCCAATGATCCAACGCATCCATCCAGCCTAATACGTTGGTCTACCCTCCAAGGCATGCGTCACTCCCACTTCAACTTCTCCCTTGGCCCAAATAATCTTTTCAAGATCTTATGGCCAATGCATAGCAATGCCTAGTCCAACACTTAGTCAATTTTTCATCAATTTAAGCTTAACTCAAAACTACTTAAGGAATATCTATTCAAAACTCAGAAATTTCCTTCTCTTCAACATAGGATTTAACTTTCACTTAGTTAATTTCCACATGCTTAAGTAAGAAAAATGGAAATCGAGGTTTCACAACTCGCCGGACGGTGCATAACAGAGTGGCAGGGGTGGCGATAGATTTCTTTCGGGGTTGGGTAGAAGCTCAACATGTGAGGTATAGGGATCTTACTGCCCAATTTGGGGATATTGTGCAGTTTAGCTGGCCCGAGGAGGGGGTGGAGGCCCTTGGTCATCCAATGAATCGGGAGGATATTTAGAAGGCTTTATTTTCAATGAAGTCCAGGAAGGCTCCTGGGCCTGATGGGTTTTCAGTGGATTTCTATAGAGCTGCTTGGAGTGTGGTTGGATATGATTTTTGTGACGCTGTGCTGAATTTCTTTGAAACATGTTGCCTCCCTGGTGGAGTTAATTCTACTACTATTACTCTCATCCCTAAGAAGTGGGGAGCTAAACGTATGGAGGAGTTTCGTCTTATTTCATATTGCAATGTTATGTATAAGTATATCTTGAGGATATTAGCTGAGAGATTGCGGTTGTGGTTGCCTGATTTCATCAGTGGTAATCAATCTGCGTTTTTTCCGGGTAGGTGAATTTTCGATAACATTTTATTATGTCAGGAGCTTGTGGGGAACTACAAGAAGGGTAGAGATAAGCCGGGTTGTGTGCTAAAGGTAGACCTTCAGAAGGCTTACGATTTGGAGAATTGGGATTTTCTGTTTGGTGTGTTATTGGCTATAGGTACGCCCCTTCAGTTTGTTAGTTGGGTGAGGGCTTGTGTTACTTCACCTAAGTTCTCTGTGATGATTAATGGTTCCCTTGAAAGATCTTTTCCTGGTAGGAAGGGGTTGAGGCAGGGGGACCTGTTGTCTCCTTTTTTGTTTGTGATGGTGATGGAAGTCTTGTCTAGGTTGTTGAATAAATCTTCTGTGTGATTTAGGTTCCATGATCGGTGTGAGCGTTTGGGCCTAACTCATTTGGTTTTTGCAGACGATTTAATGATTTTCTATGCAGTTGAGAGAGATTCTTTGGTGTTTGTGAGGTAGGTATTGACAGAGTTTGTAGAGCTGTCTGGGTTAGTTGCAAATGTTGGGAAGAGTTCCATATTTGTTGCAGGTGTGTAGTCGGGGGAGGTGGAGGAACTAGTTGTATATATGGTGTCTCTCTTGGTTCGTTTCCTGTTAGGTATCTGGGTTTACCTTTATTGGTGAATCGGTTGAGGGCTGTGGATTGTGCGCCTTTGATACAGAGGATTACAACTCGTATTAGAAGTTGGATAGTGAGGTTCCTCTCCTTTGCTGGGAGATTGCAGCTTGTTAGGTCTATTTTACAGTCCTTTCAGGTTTTTTGGTGTAGCATCTTCGTGTTGCTTGCGTGTGTAACTTATGAGGTTGATCGTCTATTACGTAGTTATTTATGGAAGGGTAGTGTGGTGAGTTGGGGTGGTACACGGGTGGCGTGGGATGAGATGTGCTTGCCATTGGGAGAGGGGGGTTGGGTGTGAAGCATATGGCCTCTTGGAATCAGGCTACTATTATGAAGCTGCTTTGGCTTATCATAATTAAGTCGGGGTCACTTTAGGTGGCGTGGGTGGAGGCATATGTTTTGCGTGGATGGTCGTTATGGGTTGTTCGGAGTGAGGTTGGGAGGTCTTGGTGCTTGAGGGCTATCTTGCGAAGTAGAGATAAATTCAAACATCTGGTTTGCTTGATGATTGGCGATGGACGATCTTGTTTTGTTTGGTGGGATCCTTGGCTGCCGGGCGGCGCAATTTTAGAATCATATGGGTCTACGGTGGTTTATGATACAAGGAGTAGTTTGGAAGCGCGGTTGTTGGAGTTCTTGGATGGTGAGGGAGGTTGGAGGTGGCCTAAGTGTCTTGGGAGCTTCTTGAGATCTGGGGTTTTATCCAGGTAGTGGGGCCTAGGGTGAGGGGAGAGGATTATTGGGTTTGGGTGTCAGATGCTAGTGGTTTGTTTTCTATTTCTAGTGCTTGGGAGAGTATACGTCCTCGTCGCCCTAGGGTGTCGTGGGTTGGTATTTTGTGGGCGGGGGGTGGTATCCGCATCACTCCCTTTGTGCGTGGTTAGTAGTGAGGGACAGGTTAGGTACGCGGGATTGGTCGAGAAGTTGGGGTGTATTGTCAGAGGGGGGTGTCTTCTATGTGGGGGAGGTGTGGAGTCGCGGGATCATTTATTTTTTTAGTGTGGTTTTGGGAGAGAGGTGTAGTCTAGTGTATTGCGTCAGTTGGGTTTGATGCATCGAGTGGCTGGTTGGGATGTAGAGTTTAGTTGGTTGTGCCGAGTGGGGCCGGGTAAAGGGCGGCGTAGTAAGTTGTTCCGTGTTTTCTGGTGTGCTTCCATATACTACATCTGGCAGGAGCGTAATCGGTGGCTGCATGGAGATCGATCGAGGTCGGTGTCTGCTCTGGTTCACCTTATGGTCTCTACGGTTCGTGCTCGTGCTATTTCCTGGCGGGTTGACCTTCTTGGTCTTATCTAGTGTGTGTACGGATATTTTTCTTTTTGAACTTTACGTTGTTCTCTGTTTTGTTGTATCCCCTAGTTTGTGGGGTTTTGGGTTCTTTTCTCTGTCTTTCACCTTGGGTTCTTATCCTATTGGCTTTGTTTTAGTTTTGTTGCCCTGTCTTTGCTTGTGCTTTGTTGTTTTGATGCCTTGATTCCGAGTTGTGGGATCCCCTTTGTTGTTTTATAATAATATCACCTATTCTAAAAAAAAAAAAAAGTTTTTATCGCATTGGGTTTTTTTATTAGATTGGGCCCTATTATGTGATCTAATTAATTAAGGCCTTAGATTCCTAATTGAGTATGGACTTAATGGGTAGAAGGTTTCTTCCTAGTTAATTAGGGTTTCATGGAAACCCTAATTGAACTAGTATATAAAGAGACCATAGGGCTATGGTTCCTAATATACCAAAACAATAAGCATTAAGTCTTTCCTGAATCTCATCTAGAGAGAGATCCCACTAAAAGCATTCAGAGTTTTGGTTGAGGAAGACCATAGGCATCCATCATCATCTTGAAGCTATCATCAATTTTGTAATGAAATCCAGTATATTATTCTTAACAATTTGGCATGAATAATCATAAGGTTTATCTATTCAATATAGATATTAAGAATTTATGCTAACATCACTAACTTTGTTGATCAAGTAAAAAAATAAATCAAATTACTAACATTAGGGACCACAAATATAATATGTTTTAACTTTTCTCTTTAAATTACTACCACAGTTTAATAATTTATCTTCATAAATTATAGTAAATGTAATCTTTAAAGGTTTTATGTAAAGTCAAAGTAATAATGCCCAATGAAATTTCAAAAGAAAAAAAAACTGAAAATTAACTTTTGTTGATTTACATTTTACCTCTTAAACATCCATTTTAATTTTCACTTAGCCTTTAGATTTTAAAAAAGTTTTGAATCTAGTTTTTATTCGATTCTATATTTCAATACTTAACAATGTTTATCTTTGATGTTAAATATCAGTTAATTAATTTGTAGTAAATATGATGTAAAATTTGTACTTAATTTTAATTATGATAAAAACTTGATGAAAACTAATTTAGTTATAGTTAATTTTAATTTTTTAAAAAATTAATTAATCATATTAATATTAAATATAAAATTTAATATTTAATTAAAAATAGGAATAAAAATGTAAATCTTGAAACTTTAAGATAACCCAATAAAAATTGAAATTTAGATGAATCTAATGAATGACTTCGCAAGTTAGTCGCAATGTTACAAACAATATATGAGACCTAAAATCAAATTGTAAAAAATGACATAAAAAGTAAATACATAAAAATTGGTAATTCATTTTAGTGTAAGCACACCTCTATCTGGTAAGCAGTGTACCTGATGAAAAGGACTTCACTAATATGAGTTAATTTATTTTAATAAACTACTTATTTCATAGAATTCAACCACCGTGATTCTCAAGAACTTACTTCTAACTCTAAAAGACACAAATATTACAAATATATATGAGAAAAAAAGGAAATAAGTCTATAAGGTAGAGAATTTTCATGGGGACCAAAAGAGAAAGCTATTGTTTGAAATCTGCAACAAATAAGGAAAATAATATTTTTTAGAGGAGAGTTTCAGATAATAACGATGCAAGACATCCACAGGATATTACAACTCAAACATTCAATAAAGACATTATATGCACGAATTAGCTATCATAACTACAAGCTAGTCATATAACTTTCAGACATTGATTATCCTATTTATCCTAACACAAGTATTAATTATCTCAAATATTTAAAACCCAAACATTTAAATTTCAAATAATTAACATCCATGTCATGAAACAATATATGTAATTCAAAATGGCTCAGAGAGTAAAATTGTAACATTTTGAAACCTAAAAATTAATCAAACATTTTGAAACTTACTAACTAAAAGTATAACATCTTACAACATAGGGACTAAATCAAAACTAGACAAAAAAAAGGGGAAAAAAGAAAAAAAGAACACCTCCTTCTCTATATATCAAGATTTTTTTTTCTCTATAGATTGATTATATTATTAATTCGTGACATATATCTTATAAATAGTAATAATTGTTTGAATATTCACTAAAGGGTTTTGGGGAGGGCTATAAATTGAATGGAAGCGTACCAAAGTTTAGAAAAAATATCAATTTATATCCCTAGACGTTAGAGGTTTTCTCAATTTAAACCACAAACTAATAAATTTATCAATTTTAATCATGAACATTTGTAACTATATCAATTTACACCCTCCATTACATTTTCTTTAGAAAAACTTCATGTGAAATACATTTGTTGTTGAAATGCCTTGAATCTGTTTGTTGGTGTTTCGAACAACTAAGTACGGGGGTCTCGCTAACCCTAAAGGCGCCGTTTTGATATAATTTCTGAAAACATTCTCTCAAATAATATTGTTCTTCCTCTGCCCGCGGACGTAGCTAACACACTGTTAGTGAACCATGTATATCTGTGTGTCGATCCTCTCTATCTCCACGTTCCTTTTTGTGTTCTTTAATTGTCGATTTCGTAACATTTGTTGTATCAAATAAACCCGTAAACTTCCTTTAACCGACTTTTGAAGAAATTTATGTTGTGTTTGAGAATTAATGCATGAATGATTTTCAAATGTAATAGTAATTAAGAATCTAAATTGAGTGACTTATGAAAATTTAGGCGTTTAATTGGTTCAATTATAAATTTCATACAACATTGATCGATCAAAATTTGGAGGAGGGGGTAAGTTTATATACATATAAAAGCTTACCATTTAAATTGATACAACCTTGAGTATAAATTAATATTTGAAAACGAAATCTTATATGCCAATGTCTATAATTAGTGTCTGGATATCCAAAATTTTTAATTATAATTAATGTCTATAATTATATTTGGCAAATTTGACCGCCATTGCTTTATCTAACCTATTCTTTTTATATTAATTATGTAGTGGATAATTAGTACATAATTATTAGAGCTCCAGACAGATTTGACAAAAATAAGTTTAAAAAATTAAGGACACAGCCCAAACTTATTACTTTTACAAAAATAGTAAAAAGAAGTTCAACCCATGTAATATACTTGATACATTTGATACAATTGATATATTACCAATATATGTAGTGCCCCTAGACTTAATTTTCAAAAACAAAAACTAAAAACAAAATAGTTACCAAAAGAGGCCTAAGAAAGTAGCTTTTAAAAATTTGTTTTTCTGGTAGGAATTTGGTTAAAAATTCAATCATTGTACTTAAGAAATATGTAAATTGTAGTAAAAATTGGGGAGAAAATATGCTTAATTTTTTTTTTAAAAAAAAAAAAAAAAAAAAACAGAATCGTTGGTTAGACTCTAATCAACTTAAACTTAAAAACAAAAAAAAAAAACGAAGTGTGTCAAATTTTTATGTGTATATGAAGAACTTCAACCCAATAATGAATTGAGAACTTATCAGGTTAAGATCTCAAAATTTGAGTATCCATAATCTTTTAACAAATGATAAAAAATAGAAGAAAATAATATATTCCAATAAAATAATTAGTTATGTTTTGCTCAAGTCGGTATAGTTTGATGATCCGTTGTATTCTTTACAACCAATTATTACTTTTAAAAAACTTTTAAAATTAAATGTCATGATTTTTTTAAAAGATTAAATATCATGATGTTATAGGTGAAATACATCTAATGGATTTAGTTAAATATCATTGAGATTTTCAAAAATAGAAAAATAAGAAAAATTATTTACACAAAATAATAAAATTTTAATCTTCTTTAATAGAAGCCGATAGATGCTGATAAAAAGTCTATCAATGTCTATCAGTGATAGAAATTGCCCAAATGCCACTTAAGTATATTATGTTTTTCTTTCCTTTTGATCCTTAAATTTTTTATGATCTACACTTCTATTCTTCATTTGACTAGTATTAATTTTTGTTCATTAGAGTTAACGTCAATTAATTAATTTAAAATAATTAAATAAATTAGTTTTATTAGTATGTCATCAATGTTAATGTTACTTAAAATTTCTTGCATTATACTATTGTAAATTAATTAATAAAAGTTAATCTCAATTAATTAATTTAAAATAATTAAATAAATTAGTTATTCTTATGTTTATATACGCTCCATTGTTTGGTTCAATTTGGTCATGTCCTTCAGCCAAAGTTCTCAACTTTTCAGCTTTCTCAGTTCTTTCTTTTCTTCAAAATCATTATTTAATTCAGGTATTCTCTTTTTCATTACCTTTTGTTCCTTTTAAGAATTTATTTTTTGAACTTTTTCAATGCAATGATATGCTTAAATTTGGCATTATTTTAATAAATTTTTGAATTTCTTGTTCTTCTTTTAAAGTTATTTAGAAAACCACAATGGATTACTATCAAACAATATTCACAATCTTATATAAAGAAGGTGATCCTTAAAACTATATATAATGTGGAAGAAATGGTTTATTGTTTTTAAAATTTTTTGTTCTATTTTTTATATATTATTAAGATACTATTAATTTGGTGCCTATATTTTTTTTTGTTTAATTTCATTTTAATGCTTGTACTTTTAATTTTCTAAATTTATTACTTTGTACTTTCAATAAATCTCAAATTCAGTCTTTTTTGTCGTTGATTCCTAAAAAAAGACAAAAAAAAAAAAAACTTGTTTGTTTTGTTCTTGATCCGCGACTCACTACTTCAAGATAATGCCTCATTTGGTTTACCATACTTGAATCAAATCAAATTTTCTTCTTTTTTTTTTTTTTGTATTTTGACAGAATTATCTATTTGGACTTCATGAACTTTGAAACAGATAATATAAAGCCTAATTCACAAGGGAAGAATAGCTTATGTTAGAGGAATACAAATTTTAAATATTTATTTTGAAAAATAACAAAAATGTTTTAAAATTAGGAAAACAGCAAAATGATTTTCAATAATTATTAAGTAATAATGATCAAGAGATGAAATTACTTCATGGACACTAAAAACTCATTAATGATGAAAGAATCCTATGAATACCAAAAAATCATTAAACCGAAAATATCACATCATAACAATGAAAATTCCGTTAACTATTAAAAAAATTATAACATTTTGAAATTTAAGGACTAAACTGAAACAAAATTTAAAATTTAATTAAAATCAAATGTATAACATTTGAAAATTTAATGGTCAAATAGAAATTAAACTATACCAGAAATGTAAGGACCAAAAAAGTATTTTTTTTCAAAAAAAAAGTAAAATATAAGAAATGGGAGAAGCAATCTTATGAAAGAATGATATTGATTTATAGGTAGAGAAAACTAAAAAGTATTAGTTTGGATTGATTGCATGTATATATATACACACATATCCTGCAAAAGTATTATAATTAAAGTATAAGGTGGGGAAATTGAACTTTAGACCACGTTGTTGATAGTATGAACACTATGCCAATTGAGCTACATTCTTGTTGGTTATATTTGTTGTTTAGAAAAAGGATTAGTTATTATGGAGCGTATATGTTTTTTATTTGGTAAAGTACAAAGAAAAAAATAAAAAAAATGTCTAATTTCAATCTATATAAAGAAATAGACCAAATTTTATTTCTAAAATAGCAAAAAGGATCAATTTCAAAACAAAAGTGAATAACAATAAAAATTTAGAATGAAATATCCAAAACGAAGAATCAAACCGATAATAAATTGAACCAAATAAAAACTAATCTATTGATTTTGTTCTTCATTGGATATTGATTTGAATCATTCTTTATGACCAATCGATTTAGTTTGGTTCTAGATTGGTCCGAAAACCGATAATACAATAAAACTCTAACATTGTATAAAATAACAAATATCAAAATCTTTGAATTAGATGATTTTTACAATAACATGAGTTAGATCATGTAAGTGATTGCGTTTCTGTTTTTCCTTTTTTTTAGAACTTAATTAGGTTTCTTGACCAGGAGAACTATTTAATGACGTAGAAAGAGGACCAAATTCTAGAGGTTTTACCTTTGAGAAAAATCATGTAAGGTATAAAACTATGGAATGACACTATATTGAAAATAACACATTTTTGAAAACTGCAAGACTTTTTTTTTTCAGTCCTTCCAAACCCAACCTTAAAAGTTGCTATAGGGTCCAACTTTCCTATAAGCATCGTGCGGTCCATTGTTGTTTTCAATGTGTTCTTCAATAAATACACTTAAGATGGTGTCCTTTTAATTCACCTTTCTTGATTTGGATTCCAACTTTTTTTGGATTACATGGGGTTCCATCTCAAAACTAATTGATAACATGAGTAACTCGTTTATCTTATGAAAAGTTTGAGGTCCTTTGATATTTCCAATGTGAAGCATGTTAAGTTCTTTCTTGGATAGAATGACACAATTTTTTGTTTTTAAGTCATATACCCATATGGACTTCATGGGTCTAATCTCATTCCAGATAACACAAGGTTCCATTTCAATCAATTAGCAATGAGAGAAGTAGCTCGTGTATCTTAACATTGTGAGGTCCCTAATTTTCCAATGGAGATCCTCAATAGTACCAACATTCATTTGAAATATATTTACATGCATGGTGTATTTTTTAACATGAAAATTATTATCATTTTTCAACTAGTTTTAATAAAATTTTGGCTTCAAAAAAATAAATATAAGATTTATTAAAGAGAAATTTTCACTGTCAAACTATTTACAAAAATAGAAAAAAAAAACACTGATAAACACTGATAGACATGATAGATTCTACAAGTTTACTATCGATATATATGAGTTTCTATCACTAATAGACACTAATAAACATTAACTAGCCTCTATCAATGATAAAGTTCTATTAATTTCTATCACTTATAGACATTGATAAACTTCTATGAGCATCTATCAGTAATAGACTTGTATCAGCTTCTATCACTGATAAACTACTATCAGCATCTACCTGTCATAGACCACTACTACAAAATCTACATTACCTGACACTTGTAGTTTGTAATTACTTGACGTTTTTTTTAAAAAAAGGTCAAGTAATGACCTAGAAAAGAAAATGTCAAGTAAAATGGTTAAAAAAGCGGAGATTGACGAAATGTTTTAGATATTTTCACTTAATCCATTACTTGACAAGTTTTCATGTCAAGTCAATATAAGGTCTTATTTGACACATTTTTCATGTCAAGTATAAGAAGCTCTTGCTTGACACGTTTTTGTGTCAAGTAAAATATAAAAAATAATTAACTTATTTTCGCAGCATCTCACCGCCCCAGCCGACTCTCCTTCTCCCTACCGTCGGCAGCCGACCAACTCCTCCCTCATCCACCGGCCTCCAGTGTCCAGCCAAAGCTGTCCGTCACCGTCGATCACACCGTTTACGTGACCAGACGCTGATGCTCGTCTCCTTTGCCCAAGCAGGAAGAAGCATTAGCCACCCGCTGTTCGCGCTGAACAGACGTCGCTGCTTGTGCCCGAACCACCACGACACCGCCACACGCGGTTTGGAGTTGCCCAGCCTCGCGCCAGACGTCGTTCGCTGCACAGCCGCGCTACGCCTATTCTAGATCGGGTCAGTCCTCCATCAGATCTACTGTTTTCATCCTCAACCGTCGCCATTCCTTGGGATTTTTACTTGATCGTGGTGTTGGGTGAAATTTTGGGTAAGTTGGGTT
>NW_028325618.1:0-2595 GCF_027475165.1 Benincasa hispida
GCAGTAGAAATTCAGAAAAGGACCATTAATGCTATCGGCGATCAAGCTCTATAAATAGAAGCTTCAGAGCCCAACTTCAAGTATCCAAGGTTCCCTGCCTGAAGGCATCCAAGGGTTTTTTGCCTGAAGGCATCCGAGCTTCTGCCTTCAGGCAGATCCTTGTAATCAAGTCCAAAGCGTGAGAAGATAGTCTTGAGAGTTCTTCATCCCTTCAACCATTTTGAGTGATGACCGGAGCTCTGTCAGAGTTAGATCTCGAGAGAGACTACTCCACCGCCCGTCCATGGCACCACCGGTAGCCTTGACACACATCTGATGGAAGTAAGACATTGCTTCCATCTGGCCCTCCATATCTCTTCTATCTTTGTATTCTATTACATTGTGGCTTAAAAGATGAATACATTTTGTGATCAATGCATTTCTATATTTTCCTTCGATTCCATCTTCATCTTCATTTACTTAGCATCCTTTACTTTCATTGCACCACTAAGTAAGACTGTTAGAGTATCGCATACTTAATCATGCTGCATAAACATATGAAGCATGTAGCAAACCACCGAGAGGTGTGTGTTACGTGAATGTTATAAGAAAATCCTATTTGCCTAGTGTGAAGCTGTAGCAACACTTGTCTATAAGCAGACGCAATGCTTGTCTATGAGTAGAATCAGCAGCGACCAACTACTTGGGAGGGTAAGTAGTTGAACGCATTAAGCAAAGTAAGTAGTGTTTCTGGAGATAGGAATAATCTTATGTCAACCATGTTTATGTTATTACCTTGTCTTATGAGCACATCATTCATCATTTAGGCATACTTGATAGAGTGGTATAAAAACCAAATCTAGGCTTAAGAGAGTCAGACTGGATCACATAAGCAAGAATTGAGGTTTAGAGATAAGCTCTATTTGCTATTACACAGCGCATGCACCCTATAGAATGCGACACCGCATGCGTCCAGAAGTAGGATATGGTGGTATGTGTTCATCTTGTTTATGTGTGAGAGTACGTGAGTAGGAATAGAGACTTAGAAATAAGGCCTCTTAACACTATCATATATACATTGCATGTGTCTTTGTTAAGTGTGTATAGCATAATCGCATAGCTTGTGTTGGTTGGGGTTACCCTTGCGATCAAACTTATGTTGCGGTGAAGTCATCCTCGCCATTTTATCTATTTTTCCATGCATTTTATTACGCGTTAATGGTTGTCGTGTCTCTATCTCTCATAGTCATACTTCCACTGCTTAATCTGTTAGCTAGGAGTAGAAGTAGCGCATAGCCCATAACCTTCAATATTCTTTTATTCTTTGCTGCAAACACATTACTCACAACATTTAGCTACAAGTCCCTGAGTTCGACCTCAGATCACTCGAGAAACTTGCGATCTCGTTATACTTGGCAAGAGAGCAAAAAAACTTGTGGCAGGAACGCATGGTCATTGCATACATTATTAGACGCATATTTCATATCCGAAGCATGGAGAACGAGCAATGAACGCATATTTATTTACCTCCATTTTCTCACGCATCAACTATCACCCTTCGAGAAAGTAGCTTAAGATAGTGAGTGACAAAGTTTATAAATATTTTCTCTTATGTGTTTTTAACACATGATTTACTATTGAGCTAGTTTTCAAGATGATTCCTTAACGATGTTCCACGTGAAGGAACTCTTAAACAAGAATATCCATGAGCGTGTTCGGATCTTTCCTATTTCATTGTGACCGAATTACCACACACATATTCTAACAAACAGGTATGCATTTTAACATTAATTATAGACATGTTTTGACAAATAAAAAACAACAGATTGAATAAACGTACCAATTGAAGACTGTCTTCACTCGAACTCAATCCAGCGGAAGCAACTCCTCTACGGTCCAAATCGCGCAGCAATCAGTCACCTAATAGCAAGATCATCTACACGAACGGCAGCACACGAACAAGTAGCAACCAAGTACGACACCACCACTTGAAGCCCTTGGTATTCTCGGAGTGAGAATCCAAAGAGTGGACTTTGATGGAATTGGTAGAGGAAGGAGGAAAGAACGATCGTATAGAATGACAAGTAAGTGAGAGATAGTATGCGACTATCGTTTAGTCGGGTGCTCGTCGCTTAGAGAAAGGTACACGATCATGTAGGTTTTACTAAGCGATCGTTTAGTAAAGAGTAAGCGATTGTTTAGAAAAGCTCAACGCGCTAAACGATAGTTTAGAGAAGGTGAGCAATCGTTTAGAGAACGTGTGCGATCGTTTAATGCACGGGTGTGCGATCGTTTAGGCGATAGGTGTTATCGTATAGGATCTCAACTAAGCGATCATGAAGTTTCCACACCATGAGTGATTTTTTCAAACTCTTTGTAAAATAAAAACAATTTTCATTTTATTCTTCAGTTACAATAAACGAAATTGGTCTTCCCACTATCGCACGATTCAGGAGAAATTTCCTAACAATTATGTGATAATTGAGTAATCAATTAATAAATGAATATAATCATATTATATTCTTAATCTATAGTTTGATATCATATATCTACTATAGTAATTTCTCCTCTACTTGATATAAATCATATTTATATCTAATTTCCTCCATAATAATG
>NW_028325619.1:0-32664 GCF_027475165.1 Benincasa hispida
TTATAATTACTATAATATTTCTAATTTTTGGTAAACAATTTCTCTGGAGTTGCCAGTTGCTCCTCCAGTTGGCAATTTCCTATTGTGCACGCCATTACCAATTATTCAAATGTAATCCCAATATCATCTTTTAATTTCTTTGAGAAATAACCCCTTGATTTTTTGTTTTTCTAATTTGATTCTTTTCCTAATAACAATTCCTTATACGTTGTTATTTTGATCTTTTATACTTCTTACCATGGAAATATTTTCTTTCTTTTTTTTTTCCTTTTTTGAACATATTGCTATTTTTTCCACTTATCTTAAATAGTTCTACTGAGTCAAAATATTAGTTGTCTATGTAAAAATAAAACCACTCTCATTTTTTTAACAACAAAAATAATAGTTTAAACTGAAATTTCTCCCGATAATTATATAACTGAAGTAAACTAATGTTAATATGAACATAACTGAAGTTATTGTGAATGTTTACTTTCTCTTTTGGATTTAAATATTATTTTGAGCCTCATATTTCGAGAGTTGTCATATTTTACTCGTTGGATTATTAAACATCTGAATAATTTCTCTTCACTTTTATTAAAATCTTAAAAATAGTTTCTATTACTAGTTTGTTATGCACTTTGAAAATGTTTGTTTATGTCCCTAATGTATTGATGAATTGCGAAATTAGTAAATTGATTTTGCTTTCCTCTCCTTCTTCCGTGTCCTACATCCCATCTCTACGTGAATCTTGTTTGAATTATATTATTGTCGATACTAATATCGAGATTTCAATTTTATGGATATATCGATATCGACATATATTTTTGTAAGTCATGATATTTCAATTTTATTTATCTAGTATTATACATTCTAATCTAATAAAATTTGAAAAAAAAAAACGATGATATTAAAATAACTAGTTGGGAGACATGCATTGTGACTTAAAAAAAAAGTTCACATAAATGTTTAGAATAAACTTTAAATTGTAATTTAATAGTTTTTTTAACATAAATTTTTTATTCAATATTCACTTAGTTTAATTAGTAAATATTTGACATGAAAAAAAAATTAATTTAAAAATTGTGTAGAAAAATATATATTTCTTATTTTAAAATTAATTGACCATGGATATGAGATATTTTGAAAATTTTTTAGATAATTTTTAAAAGTAAATAAACTTTTTGAATGAATATACTCATAATTGAATTTATAATTTAAATAGTTGATGTGAAATTTAAAACTATAACATAGAAAAATATATAGATGAATATTTTTCAAATATATAGATAGATAGATAGATGAATAAAATTAAAATATGATGCAAATAAAGTTTGTGAAATAAAAGTGACATAATAATCTATCTTAATTATTATTTCATAAAGTAATTCCTCAAAGATAGTGACTTTAGGAGAGAAAAGATCAAATAAAAGCCAAACTTTTATAATAAAAAAAAAATTAAATGAACCTTCTTGTTTAAGGGGACTTATTTTTTTAGATCAAAAGAGTGGAAATTGTTGGTTGTTTATTTATTTATTTTTATTTATTTATTTATATAAAACCTCTGGCTCTCATCATAGTCTGTTTCTTTCTATTGTATTTGATTTAAATTATCTATAGAAATAATTTGATATATGTGCCCTAAATTATAAATAATACAATACCTATGTGAATAAAATTATAAGATTATTCTATTTTATTAATTCAATAAAATTTAAAAATATTTTAACATATTTATAAATTTATGTTGTGGAAAACAAATACAATAAAACTTTAATTATTGAATGAGAAATAGATGAAGAATGAAAACAATCGTTAAAATTCAATGAAAATCTGAAAAAGGAAAAATGAAATATAGAAAATGCGTAAATATGCTTAGTGGAAATAACAACATTAGTGACACATGAAGAAAAATAAATTAATAAATATAGTTGCTCGTTAGCTTTTCATAATCAATAAATCTACATCTAGTTAAAATTTAACAAAAAATAATTTTAATAGTTGTGAATCTAAAAAAATAACTAACACTAATAAAAGATTTAACAAAAAAAATTAGGTTTGAAATAATAAGATTAAATAAATTAATGATTCCCATTGAAAAAAGAAACTTTAACTTCAATCGCTAAAGATCTAAAAAAAATTAATTAATTAATTAAGATAATGGATAAAATGGAAGATTTAACCACAAAATAGATTGAGAGTTGGAATAACAAGATTAAATAAATTAATGGATTCTCAAGCTCATAATCAAATAAATCTTTATCTAATTAAAATCTTAAAAAACTGTTAATTTCAATGACTTGAAATCTAAAAAAGATTAATTAAGAGAACTTATACAAGTTAATATTTAATTTTGAATAATAAGATTAAAAAGTAGAAACTTGTGCATGACCGAATAATTGAAATTCGTTCATGATCGAATAAATCGAATAATCAATATTTAACTATACAATATATCAATGTATGATTACCAAATTTACATATAGGTTAAAATATTGTGATGGATTTTATTGAATAGTAATATCTAATTTTGTTAATAAATACCCTAAAATTATGAGATTATGGAGATGAAGACCTAAAATTATAAGATTATGGAGATAAAAAATCCATAGATGATTGTACCTTTAAAATTAAGAATAAAATTAAGTGAATTTTTAAATAATAGCTCCCTATTTTTATCATCTCTATTCATTCTTCACTTATTCCCTATATTCTCCCTCCATATCTCCCATTCCCCTATTTTCTCTTTATTTTTCTGTGTCCAATGATTTTTTCCATCATCTCAAACCAACTTTCTTCTTTTTCTTTATATTAGGAATATCGATCGAAAATAAAATTATCTCAAATTATAATTAAAAAAAATCAATAAAACATATTAATAATAATAAAGCCGCAACTTAATAATATACCAAAAACTACAAATGAAGATTAACAAACATATGTTGTCAAGGAAGAACAAATTGTCTCGTCAGCAGATAACAAGGAGCGATGTAGAAGCTGATATAAATGCTCTCGCTGGTGTTGCAGGTGTGTATGCTATCGCTGGTGTCGCTAGTGTGTATGCTCTCGCTGGTGTCACTGGTGTGTATGTTCTCGCTAATGCTGATGTATATGCTCTCCTAACAACCTCTGCCATATAATTATTCTACCAGCTGTACAGAAGATTCGTTAGTTATTTTTTGTCCTTATTCTAAAACCTAAGTGTATATATCTATACATCACTCCCTATATCATGTATGGGAAAAAGATTTAATATACGAAATCAAATATACAGAAAAAGGAAGAGAAATTGCTCTCCCAGATCTTTATCTTCTGCTGCAACTTTTTTTTCTTCAAGCTTAGCTTATACAGCTACTCGACTTAGTATTAGAGCTCCAGGTAAGCTATGGCAAATCAACTCTCTATAAACTTTTTCTCACCTATTTTTTCTGGAGCTGCCAGCAGTGGAATCATCACAGGTCCTCCTCTAAATCAACTTCTCAACCAAGTTGAGAGTATAGGGCTCCATCTCAAAGCCAATTAGTTTTGAGATGGAACCTCATACTATCTAACATGGTATCAGAGCCCATAAAGCCCAAACGAGTGATGTCGATCCAATAAGAAGAAATTGTAATCCGATCAAGATTGGTGAACCCAAAAGAGGCACCATCTTGAGGGGGCATGTTGAGAATCCCACATTGGAAAAACTAAGGGGACTCACACTCTTTATAGGATAGATGGGTTACTCCTCTCATTGTCAATTGGTTTTGAGATGGAGCTCTATACTCTCTAACATATGCCACAAAAACTCACACAACCTAATAAAAAAAGTCAAAATTGTATATCAAAATATCATAATAACCTTTTATGTATATAAATAAAAGAAAAATAATTGTACCTTTTTAAACATTATAGCAAGGACTTCGGGAAATGAATAAATATCAATGAAGAGTAACATGCATAGGACGAATATAAAAGAGAAAAAGCAAGAGATTCTCTAACATAACCACTTATAAATATATCACTGATTTAAATAAAAACTAATTAAATCAAACCCAAACGTAATCTTCATAACATAATCACAAATTTCAAATGATTTGTTCATCGTTTACTTTTGCCAAAAAAAAAATCTAAAAAATCTAAGTTCACGACACATATTCTAAAGACCTAGAAATTTGCAATGTTTGATGGAGTAAGAAAAATTGAATAAATGATGGTAATGGATGAATGGTACAATGACCATTCATCTATGCCCATCAATCTTGAACATAGCTCTTGATCCGACAACTTTTAACGAAGAGATCACTGTGCAACAAACTACTTTTATGAAAGTTCTTGTTCATAAAAAATTTTCATCGTGTTATAAATAATGAGTTATATTTGATAAGTTTTTAAAAAAAAAAAAAAAAAAAGTTGAAAGGCTTTATAATGAAAGGGTGTGAAGTTTTAAAAGAAAAGACTTATTTGAAAAGAAAAAAATGAAACTTTAAAAAAAAATTACGTGAAGAGAAAAAAATGAAAATTAAGGGCAAAAGAATAAAAGGATAAAAAGAAAATTTTGAAAAGAAGTAAGGGCAAAATAGATAGTCAAAGATTCTCTCCATTTTACTCTATAGTATAGATAATAGTTTGAAGATGTAATTTAAACGTTTTAGAACACTTTTGGATAAAATTGTAAAATGAAATATTATAGGGATAAAAAACATAATATGGTCCTTGTTTTAAACGAAATTAAATAATACTGGTTGACTTTCTATAATAAATATATTTTCAATATTTAAGTTAGAAAACATAAAGCTAAATATAAGCAACATGATTATTAAAATTTATAAATAGCTAGATGTAACCCAAATAGATAATCTCACATAGATAATGAAAGGGACTTTTGATCCCCCTGATTTAAAAAGTAATCCAAGGAGTTCCATAGTTTATAGAAAGCTATATTTATATGAATCGGGAGAATTTAAATGTGATTTTGTTTATTAAAAAAATACTATAAGAATTTTGAGCTTTAATGTCAGTTGGAAAAATTGAAACTGGATGTATAATGTCGGTTTTGTTTTTTTTTTAAAAAAAAAGTAGATTTTTAATGTCGGTTTTAAACCGACATTGTAGGTGTACCTTTAATGTCGGTTTTAAATCGACATAAAAGATCCGCCTGATTTTTCCTCACACTTTCTACCCTCCCACCATTTTTTTCATTTCCCTCTTCACTCTCCCCCCTCTATTTTCTTTTTCCTCTCATTCTCACACTTTCACTCACTCATAACCCACGCGAAACCCACGAACATCCTCTCTATCTCCGTCATCAACTCCTTCCCCGACTACCACCGATTTGTCCAGTTCGACAACTTCTAAACTAGCGACGCCTCCATTTTCATCCATTCCCTCATCTTCTTTGCCCTAATGCCCCTCTTCACCTTTGTCATTCAACTTCATATCTACATCTAATGCAATCAGACTCAATCCGTCCACCTCCAGCACTGCTAACATCGTAAGGTAGGTTTTTTTTTTTTATTGTCTTTCTTGTTGAGGTGGTGTATTCATTTCAATCATGTAGATCATGAGATTTTTCGTAAAACTATAGAAGAACGAGTAAGCTAGAAGAGAGGGTTGTTGAATCGATTGGAGCTCGGGAAGTTAAAAATTTTGATCAATTCCATAAGTCAGCTCGAAATTCTGTAAAAACAGAGATTCTTGAGTTGCTAAAACTGATTTGGAGCTCTTGAGTGGTTTTTTAAAGTTTCAAAACTTGAGGTTAGTTAGTTTAGAGGTTAATTTGAAGTAATATATGTGAAAACTGAAAACTGAAATGAAATTGCTAAAATTTGAAGAAATTAAAGCCAGTATTATTGTTAGACAACAATCAGAAATTGAGGAGGAAATAGGGGTTGTAACCAGCTGGAGGTTGAAGAAGACCTCGCGCCAATGGCCTACTCATGTGCCCACCATGTGAATAACTGGATTACTAGAACAAAGAAAATTTTAGGTTTTCAGGAGGTGGTACATAGGTTTCTTGAAATTCATGTTTTTTATGTGCTAAACTTTGTTTAGTTAAAGTATTTGTCTGGTGAAGCTTTGTTTTTAAGCATATTTACTTTAGGTTTATCGTATGGCTGTTCTGTTGATTTTTAATCTTCAACTTCGTCATTTTAGATGGCATCTTGCTGCTTGAGGTTAACCAAATGCTCAGGGCCAGTGGATACTTTGCATGGACAACACAACCAGTTTACAAGCATGAAGAAGTTTTGGAGGAACAATGGGAAGGTAACTATTAATTTTCTTAAGATCACATGATGATGATGTGTTTTAACCTGGGAAGTTTGGTCTGGATTAGCAATTCTTAGTTAGTGGTTTTAAATTTTGCACTCTACACTCATCTTTATTTGTGCTCTTAGTAATACAAAACCATTCTCTTACAAGCTCTTTTTGTCCTCTTCAAGCTTAGTTGTTATGACTTCCATTGAGTGGCTTATGGTAGTGGAACTTCTTAGGTATCCTTTGGTAGATTATATTTATGCATTATTTCTTGAGTTGTCGTAACTTTGAGCATTAGTCTAAGATCTGTTCAATATTTTTTAAAAATGATCTTTGCATATCATCTTTATCCAATTCAAATGGTGGATGATTTATGATATGTTTCCATCTGTTAGGTATTTTGTTCATTGTTAGCTTTTCTTGAAGTATTTATAGAAAGAGTCTAACTCCTGAGTCTCAAAATATATCTCAAAATTAATCTTTAGAGTTCTCGTTTCTTATTTGATAGATGGTTGTTAAGAGTTCTCCTTTCTTGCTAACTACTTGTGTTTGTTGGTTTTTTAAATCACTTCTTTCTATAGATTTTGTGGTTTATTGTGATATTTGTTTGGATTGATGGAATTTTGAACTTTGCTGAATTTTTGTTTTTTGGTTTTCTTTTCATTGATAGGAACTGAGTACATTAATCTAAAGGTATAAGATCGAATGCTCATGTGACAACTTTTGAGATTTGAAGTCAAGTGAGTAATCAGATCTGAGTTTTTGTAAATCATTGTTGTTTATATTGTTTGTTCTGTTGAGAGAAGATTGTTGTTTGAATATTGTTGGAAGTGCATTTCTTTGAACAGATATTAAAGTAAATTTTTTTTGTATTGTTGTGGTAATGCTGTCATGTTGCCGAAATTTTTCGAAAACATAAGAGTTATAAAGTTAGTTGTAGGTTAATATATGATAATGTTCCTTAATTTAGCATTGAAATTTGGGATCATTACAATGACGATTTTGCAGCTATGGTAGTTGTTTATGGGTTGAGTTCATTTTTTTCGTTATTTATAAATTGCTTATATTAACGCAACTTATATTTGTTTGTTTATACACTCTCATATGACATCGCTCGCACGAGTATAGGGAGGTTTGGATAGAGGGAATAACAAATTCATCCATAGAATCTGATTCACAATCACAACCCCTACGCCATTGAATCAATTCAAAAGTGCTAAGATTGGGGTGTTAAAATATTTAGGGCACACATCACTTGTTTCTAATGCTGTCAATGCTAGTTTTTAGCTTTGATAGTGGTTGATTTATTATTATTTGTATTGTGTAATATTGATAAGCTACTTGGTATGTTTGCTTATTGGAGGGGAAAGGTATACATTCTTTTATGGTTTTGGGAGGGGTTCATGTAAGGATTGAGTGGTAAAAAAATGATCTTATAAATACTTGTATCTAGATATGCTTCATGTATAACCGATGGCATTAATTCCTAATGTCCTTTTAGTTACATGTGCTTTTGTATTTGTTATTATGTGCAATCATTTTAAGAGTCAATGGATATAATTCTCTACATATTGTTTGTTATTTTTCTCCCTTAAGATTCTTGAATGTGCCTTATAACATCTTATGATATACACGTTAATTCACAAGTTTATTTTTGTGTATAGCTTTATTTTTCAGTTTTCGTGTTTTTTAGCTTGTTTGGCTATTGAGAGAATAGAAAGTAAAATTTTAACCTTGTGTAACATTTTCATGATTTTTTTTTTTATTATAGAGTAGGTGATATTTGGTTAAAATGACTTCAAAGATTCTGCTACGTCATTGATGGTGAAAAGGTTTACTTTTTAACTTTTCTTTATGGCTTTTCCTCACGGGATTGCAGGCCTTGCCATTTACTCTATTGGGTTACAACTCTTGTCATCCAAAACATTGAACTTTATTCATAATTACTTTTATAAATAACATACATTTACCTAGAACTGTATCAATCTATAGTACAAGATTGTTCTGTGCCCATGTTCTTTTTCTAAGGGGTGTTCAAAACATTAACCTTTTCCTATATAGTCTTGATCTTGTTGGCCATAGTTTCCGTAGTTCGGATCTTGGTAATGATGTGGTGGATAATCAAAACTTTTGAGATGTTCTTGTAAATTTTCTTATTGCACTTTATGAAGGCTAGCTGTTAATTTGTCTTTGCAGAAAGTCATAGTTCAGAAGAAGTTTGGTAGTACGTGAAATGGACAATAACTTTAGGATTGTATTAATTGTGTTGTTTTAGAGTCTCTAAGCTAATCTCACCATTGAATGGTCTTATACATGCATTGTTTAATATGTAAGTGCCGAGAATTTCAGCGATAGAATATCTATTATACTTAGTTGAAACAAAATTATATGCTTGCAGGATCAAAGAATTTAATGAATGGGCACAATGTCTCATATTTGAATTGGTTTCCGAATATGTACCATCAGATAGCAATGAGATTTTTGACATCATGAATCTCCTTGAAGATCGTCTTTAACATGCTAATGGTGTTGTGGTATTAGCAACCACCAAAGTTTTTCTACATTTGACTTTATCTATGACTCATGTTCATCACTAGGTGGCTATCAAGAATTTTTGATCCATTTACAAAATTTTATTTTTTTTTACTAAACTCTATATTATAGTTTTACTTCTCATCTCTCATACATGAATTTTGTGGCCTTACCTAGTTGCAATGCTTCTTCTTCTTTTTCTTTCTCTTAAGCTTATGGAATCCAGGATAACCTCTACCTCTAACTTGGCAGTCTAAGTTCCTAGAAAGAGAAATAAGTTGAATCATTATGTAAATACAGTTCTGTTGAGAGAAGATTGTTGTTTGAATATTGTTGGAAGTGCATTTCTTTGAACATGTATTAAATTAAAAAAAAAAAAAAAAATTGTATTGTTGTGGTAATGTTGTTATGTTGCCGAAATTTTTCTAAAACATAAGAGGTATAAAGTTAGTTGTAGGTTAAAATATAGTAATGTTCCTTAGTTTAGCATTGAAATTTAGGATCATTACAATGACGATTGTGCAGCTATGGTAGTTGTTTATGGGTTGAGTTCATTTCTTTCGTTATTTATAAATTGCTTATATTAATGCAACTTATATTTTTTTGTTTATACACTCTCATATGACATCGCTCACACGAGTACAAGGAGATTCTAGATAGAGGGCATAACAAATTCATCTATAGAATAGAGAAAAAAAATAGTAAGTTTTGCATTCATTCCTTTTGGTAAGTTTGTATAAATATAGTTTCCATACTTCATGTAATTTCTTTTAGTATGATTCATTTATTTTTAAATTATTCTTCATTTTATATACTTAAGTAAGCATGTCTTATTTGCAAATGTTTTAGGATAGTAATGACACTTCAAAGTAGACAACCAGCTCTTTCAATCTTTAGTTATTTTTTTGTATTTGTTGAAAGTTAAGTTATATATACAAAAGTAATTAAGATTTTATTTTAGGAATTTTTTGATAAGTAAGCAGCCAACTACTGTTTTGTAAGTATAAATTTTGTTATTCTCTTTGGGAACTAACTATTATTCGTACTTTGTGAGCAAGACTTAGATTTAAATTTTTGTGTTTGTTGAGATTTTAATATATAAAAATAATTCTTGTTAGTGGATAAATTACCATAATGCCGTTTTTAACTTTTTGATCAATATTAAAAATGGATTCGATAACGGAATTTAAAAAAAAAAAGATAATAATTGAAAAAAAAAACGAACATGGATTCTGGGCTTCAATGTCGGTTTAAAACCGACACTAAAGGGCTTTAATGTCGGTTGACAACTGACATTAAATATAGTGTTACAAAATGTTTTTAATGTCGGTTTTAAACCGACATTGAAGAAGGTGTACAATATCGATTTAAAACCAACATTAAAGATCTTTTATAACACTATCTTTGATGTCGGTTGTCAATCGACATTAAAGCCCTTTAATGTCGATTTTAAACTGACATTAAAGTTCATAATTCTTGTAGTGAAAGAAATGTTTAAATTAGTTAAATTATGTTTAAATCGACAAAAATTTACAAATTCGGACTATTAATTTCAAAACATGATTTAGAGTAACAAATACAATTAAACTACGAATTGAGTATTAGATGTCTACTATGTTGTAAGATAAATTTGGCTTGAATAATTACTCAATCTAAAAAGTAATCTAATTTTTTCTTTTTTTTTTTATAATATATTCAAAAAAAATTATATATTAAAAAAAAACTTTTCAACCAAAAAATCTCATTTTTTTTTCTTTAATTCTAGAGCATTTAGGAGATTCTAATATCCAAGAGAGTATATATTGTAGTTCTAATCCATTTTTTCTGAAAATGAGAGCCTTTAATTTAAGCTTTGAAAAAGACCATTTTTCTTAATTCCAATAAATTTGAAAGAGAAAAATAGGGACGATGTGACATTTATTTGACGCCAGTTGGATGGAGACAAGTGTCTAAAATAATATTTTATTTTTTCCAACAAAAATATCTAAATTTATTTAACTTCATTACATAAAAAGAAATTATAATTAAAATCACAAAACCATAGTTTAAAATTTTCATCAAAATCTCGAATTTTCAGTTGAAATTTCAAGATTTCGATCGACTTCAAAATTTTAATTGGAGAAAATTTATTTTCTGTCAAGTTTTGATGAAAATCTGAGATTTCTTGAAATTTCGAGAAAATTTTGAGAATATTTTGATTCTCCTCATTTCGACAAAAATTCAAAATTTCGAGAAAATTTCAATTTTTTAAAATTTACTACGTTGGCTTAGTTCAAGTTTTTCAATTTTTATGATTCTGATTACACAAAATTCTATATTTTCACACACTAATGCCATTTTCGACAAAGGATTAAGTGTTTTTTTATGCATTACTTTTTTCCTAATTTCCAACTTTTCTCAATTTTTAGCTTTATTTTCAACCCAAA
Source organism: Benincasa hispida (assembly GCF_027475165.1). Classification (NCBI taxonomy): domain Eukaryota; kingdom Viridiplantae; phylum Streptophyta; class Magnoliopsida; order Cucurbitales; family Cucurbitaceae; genus Benincasa; species Benincasa hispida. Next base: position 11,175 of record NW_028325619.1, read on the forward strand.
ACTTTCTTTTATAAAGAAAATCAATTTGAAAAAACCACAAAAAAATAATATATTTTTATTTTTAACCTCATTCAAACTTTTTCCATTAGTTTGTCACGTCATTTCACCTTAAAATTGAATTGATGTGAGTTTTTTTTTAATAATCCAAAACTTTCACAATTTTCACATCATTTCATCTCAAAATATTCATAAACTTTATATAGTTTCGTAATTATTTTCCATTTTCTTTTTTAAACTTCTGCTCTTGCATCACACAAACATTTACAATAAACATTTAAATATTATCTTACTTTATAGAAATTGTGATTAAAAATGATCAACTATAATAAAATCAAGCCATAATCTGAGGTTCATTAATAATTATAATAATTTCTATCGATTTTCATAATTTTTTTCCTAAAATTTTCATTAATAATTTTATAAAATTAAGATATCGATATTTTCATCCATACTAATATTTTGAATATTAGAAATCGGAGAGCTCACAATTTTAACATCACTGTTGGAGAATAGGGGAGAGTTGAGTGGGCCATCGTACGAATGTCAAACTTTTCCAAATCAACGGCTAATAAACCTCACACGAGCAACCAATCGACGGCTAATATGTTCGTACCATGCGATTATATCGAGCGACGTCGGATCATGACATTATCTTGCAATCCGTATCGTACTCGATAATTTTTTATTTATTTCTTTATTTTTACTACAAGACTTTTATTATTATTCCATGAATAAAATAACAACATATTACTATTATATAAGCATATTGTTTTTAAAATAATTTGTGAGCTTGGTTATGATTTATCAATAATAAAATTAGGATAAGACAGATATATACAATTTCTTTTTATTTTATTGTGCAAAACAAATATTTTTATTTTACTCATCACGTAGAAAGCGAGTTCTTTGTGCATACAATTAAAAAAAAAAAAAACCTTTCATATTTAAAATTTTCAACTCAATATATGCTAAAAGCGAAGTCAAATTTTTACGCCTAAAACATAATCTAACTTAAATAATTGAGTTTTAATTTCAATATTTGTACACACTATTTCAATTTTTCAATAGTAGTTTTCATTTCTTTAAGTCATTGTTATCTCATTCAATGACAATTTTTAGCCAAATTTATTGTTTTTAAAGTAAAATTTAATTAGGCAAACAATAATTTTTTTTTTTTTAACTACGGAAAAAAATAAGATTTGACTCTTCTCTTTTTATGCCAATTTGTCAACACCAAACTATTTGACCATTTGATTTACAAAATTACTATTTCAGTTGTATCAGTTATGTTTTAAATTTAGCTTAATTTACAAGTTTAGACATAAACTTTTAAGTTTGTCTCTAAATGTTGAAATTGTCTAATTGATCAATAAACTTAAAATTTTATGTCTAATAAGTTACTAAACGTTGTGTCTATTAATTATTTAAACTTTCAATTTTAAGCTTAATAAAGTCTCTGATATATTAAATTAAAAAAAAAAAACAAATATGAATTGATATATCTATTAGTGTAATATGCTTAATGTATATAAACACTTTATAGGTCTATTAGACACTTTAGGGTTCCATTAGATACAAAATTGAAACTTTAAAGTTCTATTAGACATGACATAAAAATGGATGTTCAAGAGTCTATTAGACACTTTTTTAAATTTCAAGATCTTGACACAAATTGAACATTTAGAGGCCTATTTAGACACTTTTGAAAGTTCCAAAATTAAATTTAGATTTTAACCATAAACTTCATTGAAAAAAATTCAATTGTGCATAAAACAAAAATCATAATTTTTAATTGGTTTGTTATATTGTATTTTATTGTATTTTAAATAATTAAAAAAATTCAAAGATGCTTGAATCTTTGCCATAGTCTTTGTTTATATCGAAAATAATAATTTTTTTTTAAAAAAAGAACCCTCTACGTACATATTTGAAGTAGCATTTTTTTGTTGCATCTATAGATACTCTCCATTTGTTTTATTTATATTGAAAAAAATAAAAATTATTTTAAAAAATTGAACCACTTGACATAATATCAGTGGTGTTGGTTGTTGATGAGTGCTTAAGTTTTTTCCATTCAAATTAATATTTTAGGTTACAAAGTTCGTAAATGGTTTAAATGATTCCTTTGTTTCCCCCCGAGAAAATGGTTTGAATGATTCATTGATCGTTGGTTAACCATCGAAAGAAATAATATTATGAGTCATGGTGACTTAGCAAAACATAATAATTTATTTCTATGTTTTTTATTGGATATTATATGAAGTAAGCGACGTCTTCGGTTGTACTTTCATCTAAAAAAACAAAAAAAAAGCCATCGCCCATCTTTCCCATCTTCTCTTCCTCCGGCAACAAAAAGAAAAGATATGTTCCTAACACATTATATTTAGAACATAAAGAAGAATAGCTACATCTAAATAGGACAACTTAAAAAATAGCTAACCCAATTTTTTATTTATTATTATTTTTATTATTATTATTATTTTTTGAGAAATGGCTAAATGCATATTTTAACTTTGTGTGTGTTTGTTTAAAGTTTTCAAGTATTTAATTTCGAAAATAAGTCAATGAATTTAAGTATTAGACAATCACTCAAAATAATTTTGAAACACTTTTACTTTAAACCATTTTTATTTTTAAAAAATTAAATAAAAATGACTTTTAAAAAAAAAAAACATATTTTTCTCTAGTGAATCCAAATTGATTAGGAAGAAAATTTTCCTAATGGTTAAGCTTTCAAATAGTAGACATTTGTAGATCATAAAGATGTCTAATTTCCCATGCAAATGGGGGGGGGGGGGGGGGGGGGGGAATGGAGAGGGAGTAGGGAAAAAATGAGGCCTTAGGGGGAAGGTAGCGCACTAATTCGATTCTCCTTTCCTGCTAGGGTATGCGTTAGTTACCATGGGCAGAATAGTGGTACAATACCACTTATCATTCGGCAACTAAACAAAGACCGTTTGCTAAACGAAGACGAGAAAGGCGTTTCCCATCCCCATCCCGATTAGCCTCTATTTATTTATTTATTTAGTATAATTATTTAATGTTATTGTTGAATGAGAAATTTTGGCGAATCACAAGTTGTCCACATCATCAACAAAAGCCCGAGCCTATTGGAAAAATTATAAGTTGGATCGGACCGAGTAATTAAAGTCCCTTGGACCCAACCCAATTCAAACCCATAGTGAAATTTTAGGCCAGATTAAGCCCAAGCCCAATTTGTACCCAATAAAACAATTGGACCCAAACCCATGTAAAGCTCATGAGAAACTTCTATAAGACCTCTTCATTTGGGGGGAGGTTGGAGAAATTGAAGACAAAAGTTCTCTAAAGATCTAAAGTCTGAAGCTCCAAGGATCTGAAGAACATAACTCTTCCAAAGCTTTAAAGATTAGAAGACACTAAAGCTCTGAAGACTAGAAGACACTGTATCTTCACAACCTACAAGACCCAAGCCCACATGTGAACTCTATATGACTTTGAATATTAGAAGATTTCAACAAACTGTATCTTTACAACCTACAAGGCCCAGGCCCAGGCCCACATGTAAACTCTATAATTCTAGGTTCCAGAGAGGGCCTAGAGAGAAAGAGATATCAAGCCCAAAGGTAGATGAAGATCCCGATCACCAAGCCCAAAGGAAGATCAACAAAATATTATGTATTAGAGATTGTCTCATTTTCCACAAAACTAATATAAATATAAAATTCAAATTCCACAAAATAAATTTTTCTTGAAATCTCGTGCAAACAATTATATTATTATTACTATTATATAAATATTAGATTTAAATTTCAAGTTTGATTGTTTACTAGTTAAAATAATTAATATGTTTAAATTAAATATTTAAATCCAGATTATATATTTGAATGATTTAGTTTATATCTATTTCTTTATACTAAAAAGTTAGATTAGTTTTTTTAAATCAAAATTTGATTAATTTATATTTAAATTCAAATTGTCTATAAAACTGCTATACTAAATAATTTAATGATAGAGTTAATTATTTAATTAAAATTTACCCAATTTAAGTTAAGGAAATGATATAGTCGACTCCGCCCATGTGAACATCTCTAGTAGACCATTTTTATCAAAGCTTCACAATTCCCGTCATGTTTTATATCATCGGGCTAAACATGTTGGGCCAAGCCGACCCAAGAACTGTCGTAAGATCGGCAATTAGACCCATTAATGCCCACTTCCAATACTTGCCTTCAAAAATCATAAACATGAAAAGACAACAATATCATGTCTTTTTCCAATTATTTTGTTCTCCACAGATGCTTAAGTGAACCCATAAGCAAGAAAATGGCAAAAAGCATGAGATCATTTCAAACTCCTAACCACATAGCGACTGTTACACTAAGGAGAAAGCCTGTATCAGATGTCACATTTCATTAAGAAGCCACGGGAGATCAAAACTCATCCGAGGTAGCCTCTGAACCAACCAAACAAACTTGAACATGCCAAAAAGTTTCATCAGATTGCACCGAGAAACGACTGCAAAGAGAAAACGGCAAAAGATTAGAGCTTTTTTAAGCTTTTTGACACGTGATCTTCGTGTTAATCAGTTCCCATTTGAGAATGAATTTACCTTTACTTTTTTCGGACCGCCATATCGTCCGCTGCCAAACCCAAATTTTGACTTTTTTTCAGGTGGTTTTAGTATTTGGAAAGAGCACATTAAATTTGAATCCACATGCATCATTGCAGCAGCATTGTCAAACTCTCCACAGTAGTTTGGAGCAGAAAATAAAGTTACAAGCTGTCTATTTGCGAAAAACTCGTACCCGTCCTCCACGACCTGTGTATTGAAACAGTAGGCTCAGTGTAAGTGTTTGCATTGTGCAGGCTATAAAGCTATAAATAAGAGACATGTTCACACCTGGTGAGCTCTACAAATCAAATCAAGGTCATGTTTTCGAAGAAATTCCATTACTCGATCCGCACCAAAAGTGTATGAAACCCCCCGTTCGTTTGGTCCCCAGCCGCGTGTATTTACACTTGGATCGGACCAAAGAAGATCACAGAGTAAACCGGACTCTGGAACATCAGCAGGGCGCTTTAAATTCCTAATCTGATCTAACCTGTCAAGGTGAGGAGATAGCCCACCATGCATACACAGTATCTTTTCATCAATTAGAGCAGCCACAGGTAAGCAGTTGAAACAGTCCGTGAATATTTTCCACAGTTTGACGTTGAACCTACGTTTACATTCGTCATAAAAACCATAGATACGGTTTACAGACGCACATTCATGGTTGCCCCTCAAAAGGAAGAAGTTTTCAGGATATTTTATTTTATATGCAAGGAGAAGGCAGATTGTTTCTACGCTCTGCTTTCCTCGATCTACGTAGTCCCCCAAGAACAAGTAGTTCGAATGAGGAGGAAATCCGCCAAAATCGAGAAGCCTAAGAAGATCAGAATACTGACCATGGATATCCCCTGCATGGCATTGAAAACTAAATTTCGGTCATTTAGATAAAATTTATCCCATCGATCATCACGTATCCCATGTTACCCCAATCGCATTAGAATGAATGGAAGATTATGATTTTAGTCGAGACAATTAATAACCGGTATGCTTCAATGATTATCATCTCTTTCAAAGTGCAAACTACGCCTAAAACCAGTGGGGTTAAATTTTTTCTTGGTGCTGCTCAACAAGGACATGGGAGACGGGATTTGGGAATAGTTAGGGAGATTATTGAAGTATTGAGGGTGTATTAGCAATTAGACAAGGAGAGAGAGTCAGAAGAGATGGGAGAGAGAATGGTTTAGATGGTTTATGCTTGAATGTGTACACTCAAGGAAGGGAAGATTCCAAAAATATATCGAATACTTGTAGTTTTACTTTCTACTATATTTCAATATGAGTTGTTTGGGTTCTAACTGAACCAATAAGGTCATCCCATCTTCTAATAAACTTAGTTCAACTCTTGAAACTTTGTTGGCCATTAGGAATTTGGTTAGTAAGTAATTAGCATATTTGATTAGTTCTTCTCGTGTTTAGTATGCCAAAACACACTTTTCAAACAAAGCAACCAAAAATACAATAACTACTACAATATAATCCAAACAAGAAACCACAGCATATCAAAGGAGAAAGGGGGAAGGAGAAACCGCATATATAGATTGGTGCATCAATTTCCAAAAGATTTGGTTGGCTTAAGAAAATTTCTCTGGAAGCCATGCATAGCTGGGTAATTTCAGCCTCAGAAAGCAGCACCTGCTTCCCCGATCTGCTCCCGATTTCAAGCAACCTCTTAATTATTCTATTAAGGGTAGCAGATTCCATCTTAGAGTTCCTGCTTCAATCCAAATGAACAAAAAGAAACAAACAATCATTCAGATCGAACAAAATAGCAGTAGTAAAGTAAAAGAAAAGGCAGAATAAAGGCGGCAACGTACTCCGATCTTCAGCGCCCTGTTGATTTGAAAAACTAGCATGACTTGCAGAAAGAAAAAGCGGAGAAGAAGAATTGGGAATGGGAGAGAAAGAGAGTTTGAAAACGAAGCGAAATGGAACGTCAACTGTTGATTTATATTTCATTTTGTGTTTTGTCACTTGATGAATTGGAAAAGAATGGTGGCAGATGATTGAGGAAAAGAAGAATATATTCGATTGGAAGAAGATTGAGTGGAATTCGGAGAAAACCCTAAAAGAAAAATGTGATGCAGAAAGGGAAAAAGGGGAAGGGAATTAAAGAACGAAAGGTAAGGAAGAAGATTTCTAAAGTGGGGATGTGAGTTGGCCCTCCCGGACCCATACAAACTTCGTATACACTCTTCAACCCTCCATGATCACCACCGTGGCGCGTTTCACTTTTCACCATGCACCGCCGCTTACGGCCGCCGGGAATATCTGCGCAAATATTGCACAACCAAAAACTACGAAACAGTTTTGTTTCTATGTTTTGAAGAAAACACTTTTTTTTCACTTACAACCTTAGTCGATCGATTTTGAGGTCTTTATTAAAATTAATTGATATATCAAATTTTATATCTAAACAAATTCGAAATCTCTAATATTGTGTTTCGTAAATTCATGAATATATATATATATATTATTTTATATTTGTGAGTGTTCAAGCTAGTATCAAATATTGAAATCATAGGTAAGTGGTCACTATTTATTGAACTTGTTCTTTTGAAAGGAGTGTTAGGACCCCAACTTCAAGAGAATAGAGTGATCTATTATAATAGTTGGCGTTTCTAACTGTTATAACCTATAATTAATTACAATAATATTATTATTTTAAATATTTCTTTGTTACAATGACATAGACTATTATAACCTACGAACTATAATGATTAATAACTATATACCCAACTCAACGCCTCAAATATCTCTTTAGCTTTTTATTGAATTGAACTCATGATCCTTTCATACTTAGGCCAACCAATGATTGTGGAAAACTTTGTTATGTAAATAAGTATAACATAATTTTTTAAACGAAATAGATGTTAACAAATAACGATCTTCTATATAAATGTAAATATTAAAATACATGCCACGATAAACTTGAGTATTTTTAAGAACAAATTTATAAGTTCAATGGAGTTAGTTATAGGGGCATGACTAAATCCACTACCATAAAATTTAAGTTATTCTAACTAAACTCGAGAATCAATTAAATCTATAAAATTTTAATGTATTTGAACTCAAGCCAACTTAAACTGCGCAGGTTAAGTTGGGTCGATGAGAATCAAAATTTGTTGAACATCTCTATCTGTATCTTCCAATAAAAATTAGCCTAGCATATTTGGGCTTCCGCCCAGTAAAATATGGGCCTAAACGGTCGTTCATAGGCCCAAATGTACAATAGATTGGGCTCGCTATTCTTCCTATTTTGTTGGGTTAACGATATTGATGCAAAACCTTTCGGCCCATTTTCTTGCGGGCCATGCTACGTATGTCTTTCAAATTGGGTTTAATGAACTCTTTCAAAAAACAGAATAAAATAAAATTTATACGTGTCTTCATTTTTCGTCCTTTTTTAAATAAAATTAAAATAGAAATATAATACTTTTATATCATATTATAAAAATACAATAAAACGGGCTTTATGTATGTAAACTCTGTCCTAAGAAAGTATATATAAATAATACTCAACGCCATCAAATTACTCTTCTATTTAAAAGATAAATAATTGAATCATAGTGAATAAACTATGGTTAAATTGCAAGTTTAGTCCATAAATTTTCAGTTGTATATATTTTGTCTTTGAACTTTAACATATCCTCCTACTTTCAATTTTATTTTCAATAACTTCTTACAAATTTTTATTTTGTGTTTGATAGATTATTTACCTATTCATCAATATTTTTTAATATTTACAAATTTTTTAAACATATAATTGGAAATTGAAAGTCCAAAAGTCTTATTAGATGTAAAAATTTAATGTTATATCAAATGAATTAGTTGATTTGTGAAGTTGTGAATGACTCGGGTTTTCTTTTCTTTTCTTTTCTTTTCTTTTTTTATTTTAACAAGATGTCCAGATAATTTAGATAGAAGAATCAAAAGCTCATAGGGGAATAAAATAAAAAGAAAGAATTACTTTATCAATGGAAGTTTACCAAAATAAACAATATAATTATATAATACATCAGTAAAAGTAATTAACAAAAGAAAAGGAATTTTCTCGTATCCGTTTGGAAGAAAAGTCGAAAAGGAACCCATATCGATAGTAAAAAAAATCGAAAAGGCAGTGGAATAAGATAATATTGTATAATATAACAAGTATCTTTCAATAAATAAATATATAAAATAACAAGTAGTTTGGTTTGAATTTTGACCAAGACTTTGACCTTGAATAGTCAATAACCACGTGATTGATTTGGATGGTTCCTATTTTTCCGGTTCAGACAAAACCTAATCCCTTCTTCGGTTTATTGTTTTGTTGTTTTTTAAGTAAAACAATTTGTGCCCTTAATCTATATTCACAAGAGTTAACGTATCCAATTTTTCTTCACAACTAATATCTATTTTTTTTTTATTTTCTTTACCTTTCAAAATAAATTATCGTATTTTGATAATCTAGTTAGATTATTTGTATAATTAGTTTAATTGTTAATTTTAAACTCTTTTAATATTAAATTAGTATTTTGAAATTTTAATAGCTATTTATCTTATTTTTCTTCTAAGGTTATAATAGACATTTTAGAATTATATTAAAAAAATTTGAAATTAAATTGAACATAATATTTTTATTGTGTGAGAGTGTTCTCTATTAGAGACGGATCTACGAATAGGTCTCTACATCGTGTCGTTTTACATATAAATATATTATTTTTTTTATTAAATATTAAAAAGTACAGGTATGTTTTAAATATATAGAACGGTGCTCCAAGACGAGGGATTTGCTTCAGTGGTTAGCGGTGCAGTTCACTAGGTGAGAACTGGATTTCTCGAAACCCATGGGATGCAGTTTTTGTTCCTTTTTATTTTAACCGATTTTTGTTGCCGAAAATTTCAAATATATAACTAAATCCTAAGTTCCAAGTTTTTTTTCTACTCACATGTATTTATGTTTGTATACAAATATTTTTTAATTTTTAGATTCCTTTGCTAAGTATTTGATTATTAATTCTTAATTTTTAAAAATTAAGGCATATATATATATATATATATTGTTATTTACTCTACTATTATTTTAAAATTACATTTAAGTTAGTACAAGTTTAATTCTTAGTTTTTAGAATTATGACAAACAAATATCTAAAATCTCAATTCAACTTGTAAAAATGTCCAATAGATATATAAGCTATCAATTAGTATCTAAAAATCTCATAAAATATAAAAAATGCTTAAAAATTAATCATTGTATTAGACAAAAAAATATTTTTGTTTCTAATTAAACCTCAAATTTTAAATATCATAGCTAATAGTTACATTGTCTTTTTTTTTAAAGTCTAGTATTATATATTAGACACACAATCGAGATATTAGTGATCTGTTATACACTTTATAAAGTTCAAGAACTATAAATGTTACAAATTGAGATGTTAATAGGCTAAACTTTTAACATAAATAAAGTTGTGCCCCCTTTAACATTAAATTTTGGATCTGCCATATGTCAATTAATTATGTTTGTTTTGGCGATATTGTAAGATTTGAATATTATATCGATGTATCTAAAATTATATTTATATGGAATTTGTGCCCTACCTAAAATCCTGGATCCATCACTATTCTCGATCCCAACTTTAAAGATGAACTTTTATTTGTTAACTATGAATTTGGCTTAATTACATGACCCACTGGGTTATCTCCCCAAGAAAGTTTTCCCCTTCTCACTTATTTTAGGATTCAATCATAGGGGCCGTTTGGATTGAGGTTTTATCAATGCCCAGGAATTAACGATGTCTGAAAATTATATGTCTAGGAATAAAATTACTGGAAATCAAGGATGACTATGTTTTGTTGTGCATGGGAAAACAATGTCTGCGAATAGTATGTGAGAATTAAAAAAAATGACATTGTGAAAACAAGTCCATGAGGGTTTATGCCCAAAGTGGACAATATCATACCATTGTGAAGATAGTTTGAGGGTCTTGTCCCTATCAAGCATTTGTTGAAATGCCTTAAACCTGTTTGTTGACACTTCGAACAACCAAGTACGGGGTCTCACTTTATATTTATTTATTTGTAGTTATTTACGATTATGACCCTAGGGTTTAGAGTAGTGCGCTATATAAACTCTCTAACCCTAGAGGCGCCGTTATGATGTAATTTTCTGAAAACATTTTTCCTAATAATACTGTTCTCCCTCTGCCTGTGGACGAAGCTAACACACTGTTAGTGAACCACGTATATCTGTGTGTTGATCTTTTCTATCTCTACATTCCATTTTTTTTTGTGTTCTTTAATCGTCGATTTTGTAACAATATGATCGCTTAAATTATTTACACGATCGCTGAGCTCCGCTACACGATCGTTTACAAAATACTATATGATCGCTGAGCTTCGCTACACGATCGCTAAGTAACAAAATGTTATACAATCGCCTACCAAATGCTATATGATCATTTACCAAATGCTACATGATCGCTGAGCTCGGCTACACGATCGCTTAGCTCTGCTACATGATTGCTGAGTAACAAAATATTATACGATCGCCTACCCAATGCTATACGATCGCTTACCAAATGCTACACGATCGTTGAGTAACAAAATGCTATACAATCGCCTACCCAATATTATACGATCGCTTACCAAATGCTACACGATCGCTGAGTAACAAAATGCTACACGATCGCCTACCTAATGTTATATGATCGCCTACCAAATGTTATACGATTGCTTACCAAATGCTACACGATCGCTTACCAAATGCTACACGATCGCTTACCAAATGCTACACGATCGCTAAGTAACAAAATACTATACGATCGCCTACCAAATGCTACACGATCGCTAAGTAACAAAATGCTATACGATTTCATGGCTGGAAGGAAGGAAAATCGTGGTAGGAAACGGAAGAAGAAATGAAAACCCACACTTCTCAATGGGTATGCAATTCCTTCATTTGTGTGGGTAAAAGATACCTAGGAATTGTCTTTTCCAAGATAAATAAACAAATCCCACCGACCAAACATGGACTTTGTAAACTCATTCCCATTCCAACCCTCTTTTCCCTCTAACCAAACGGCCCCATAATTGTTAATTATAAACTTGTATAAACTATTTCAAAGATCACAAAACAATTAAATTGTTTTAGTTGGATAGCTATTTCATTTTTTATTTTTAGTTTTTGAGAATTAAGTTTGTAATCACTATCTCAATCTCTAAATTTATTTTTTATATTTTTATCTATTTTTTAAACTTGTTTTCATAATCCAAGTCCAAATTTAAAAATTAAGATCTCGTTTGATAATCATTTGATTTTCTTTTTCTATTGTGCTTCTTTTCTCACATATAATTTCCTTACCACATTTTTCATCTTTCGTAAGTGAATATTTAAGTTTGTTTTTGGTCAAAATCCAAAAAAAAAGACAAGTTTAAAAAAAATATATTGTTTTCAAAACTTAGTTTAAAATAGTGTTGTAGACTTCATTTTCAAAAATAAAAAATAAAAGACCAAAAAGTTATCAAGTAGTGTCGAAAAGATCTAGTAGTTTTTATTTTATTTTTAAAATTTAGCTAGAAGCCGTTACAAGTGTGATATAAATGAATTAATAATATACATCAATTAAATTTACTATATATACATACATTGTGTGTGAGAGATGAAAAAAATAAGAAATCAAATAGTTTTCAAGTAATGTCGACAAGATCAAGTAGTTTTTATTTTATTTTTAAAATTTAATTAAGAGTCCGTTACAAGTATGATATAGATGAATTGGTAATATACATTAATTAAATTTATGAATCAAGTTAAAAAATATTGTGGATTTTCAAATTATTGACAAAAATGAGGTGCATAGGAAAGTATTTTTTTAAAATAGGTGGGAATGGAAAGTATTGATAAAAAGAGGTAGTTTTGGTATGTAAGGAAATCGTGTACCGATTAGCATTTAATCCCGTCAGCACCACGTCAGCTTAGTTGGTTGACCAATCGAAGAGAAACTCGTGGATCGGGACCACGATTTTTTTCTTTTTTTTTTAAAAAAAATAGATTGACTAATTATTATTTTTTAATCGGAGATGTACAACAATAATAAGACTTTAGAACCGAGTCCACAAATTCCTTCATTATTAAACTTAATTATATATTTAATCTACAATGAAAACATAATTATTCTGCACTCATATTTTAAAAAAAAAAAAAAACGATGTCACGATACTAAAGAAGATTTACAATTAGTTCTTTAATTTGAAAACAGAAGTTTACATGAAATTTAAAGACGACCCCCTGGCACTTAGCCCATATGGGGGCTGTCTTCGTGTGCCTCTAAATTAGCTTCACCGGTTGTTGTTGTCGTCTACGATGAATACGTCTTCGATCAGTGTCAGCAACATTGAGTCGCCTTGTTTGTTGAATAATACTTTCTATGTTGACCAATGTTTGGTGACACATTGAACTCAATTCTGGTCAATTGTGTTGGACTGAATATTGTTGTACATCTCCGATAAAATCATTTTGTACCATGAAAAAAATAAATATTAAACAATATTCATATCAAATATTTGAAAATTTTCTGATTTTAAATCTCTTACCATGCAGTAATAGTAAGCGCCGCTAGGTGTGATAAATTACTTCGTGATTAAATCGTACCAGGAAAAGTAGCCATCTGATACAGCTGGCTCATTTGTTATTTCTCTCTGTGCACAACGATCATGTCGTCCATGCCAGTAGGATATATATTCCGCGTGAATTCAACGCCAGTCTTGGTCGTGCTTATCTCTCAAATCAATCTGGTGTAGTGCTGGGAGTGTATAGGACAACGAAGGTATCGTTTGTCGCAGACCGAACTGTCTCAACACACGATCTAGATGATGTCACTATACTATATGGAAGCATATAAGAGGGTTAACGGTCAACCAGATATCTTCACCATCACGACAGTAATCAGGTAGTGATGACCAAATATCTTGTGTGTATGACGTCCAATTAATCTGACAAAAAAAAGAAGATAATTATACATCCAAAATGTTTTAAATATTCATTTATATATACATTTGTTACCTGACTGTGCATTAGTCTGTCAAATATTTTTTGGTATACTAGCAACATATTTGTTGACTGTTCAGAGACAGCTAATACACCACTGCATCTAAAATTATAAAAAATACAATTAATTTATATTCTTACATAAAATGATAACAAAATAAATATATAAATGAAATAGTACCTGAACCTAAGTGGATGATGATCTAGGGCCTGTAATAGGACTTGTGGTGCTATAATTGGAAATCTATCATAAGCCCATACCTGTACTAGTATTAGCGGCCTCGCTATTTCCAACACTTGTGCATTTTTCTAAAAAAGTTCTCTATAAAGCCATGAAAGACAGCCACCACCCCATGAGTACGTACCAGCATGCTCGAATATCAGACAGTACCGAGAGAACATGAGATGTAATAGAGTGTTTGACTTGTCAGTAAAATAAAATCCTCCAATAAGCTGCATAATGTATGCTCGTGCATACCTACGTACGCTGATGTCGTCAGCATCGGGAGGTAATTCTAGAAACTGGGACGCCAACCATGGGATACTCAATCTTGAGCCTTTCAGATCATCTGGTAGAACACCTAAGAACTCGTCACAAACATTCTTCCAATCATATTGTAATGAACTTGTCAATGGTTCTCCTTCCACTCGTAACCAAAATTGAATAACAACATCCTATAACGTAATTGTACATTCCCCACAAGGCAAGTGAAATGTGTGAGTTTCTGGTCTCCAACGCTCACCTAAAGCAGTAATGAGGTGTCAATCAAGTTGGATAAATCCGATCTGTGCAACCCCAAGAAAATCTGCATGTTCAATGTAGGGAATAATACGTTGATCAAATGGGATAGTATGTTGTGTAAATGTCTCCCTTCTCCGACAACCCAAAACTACGGTAGAAGAACTATCTCATTCGATTGCGAACGATGTGTATTTTGTCGATATAGTTGTATAGGATTAGAAGAACCAAGCTCCATTACCTAAAAAGTTCAAATTACATTACATAACAAAATCCATCACATAACAAAATCTATTTCCTAAGAATGAATTAGATAAAATAAATTCAATACATAAAATTTACAAGTACACAAAAAATATAAGTACATAAAAGATACAAGTACATAAAAAATATAAGTACATAAAATATACAATTACATAAAAAATACAAGTTCATAAAAGATACAATTACATGAAAAGTACAAGTACATAAAAGATACAATTACATAAAAAATTTAATGACCCGAAGAGGAAGTACCTAATGTACGTTGTGGACAAGTAAGTCTGTTATGTCCTCATTTCTTGCAAATTATACATTAAACTTTTTGGCTTGCCTCTCTCTAATCCATTTCATTATGACTGTGCGTACTTTTTGGCCGACCCTATTCTCTTAGTAAATCAATATTCGGAGGAAGTTCTGTAAATGATAATTCTGGTCAATACTTTGGGTGTTCTATTGGATTGAAGCGACCTTCATAACATCACTTGAAATGGGATAATTTGTAGCATTCATCAATAAGAGGTATGTATGTCAAACACACGTAATTACAAACTGCAATTACATGAGAGTATGGAATCTTAAATGACTGCCACTTATTACAAGAACAAGTTCCTTCTTTCAAACTCAAAACTTGTGTGTGTTGTCCTTTATAGGGAGAAATCATACTTATGCCAGTTTGTACTTCAAAAGTTTGAGTTTTCCTGTCAATAGATGTCACTGTGTGTGCAAATGCTTGTTTTTCCCACCTCTTAAGTTTTCTCTGGGCATATTCTATATACATATCCCCATGGTCGAGTGCTTCACTAATCTCTTGTCTTCGACGTTCAAAATATAGTATTGTACGATAAAATATTAGCCTAATCAAAGAAGTAATTGGTAACATTCTAACACCTTTGAAAACACCATTCATGCATTCAGCTGCATTGCTTGTCATCCACCCATAGCGGTACCCACCATCATGTGATTGGGTCAATTTTTCCAAGTCAATATTAGAAAAATATTCAAGGCATTCAGGGTTCAATTGTTTCAATTCTTTCATGCACCCAATGAAGTTGCGCCATTAGTGTTGATTTCCTACCTTCAACACCAAATCTTTTAGTTGCTTTGATTTATATGTCGTATTGAAATTACTGGCAATATCGATGGTACGCTTTAGGTTCATTCCAACCAATTTTCTCATTATTAATTACAGTAAGAATGCCCTTATGTCTATCAGAAATCAAGCAAATATCATCTCTTTGGGTAACATATTCACGCAATGCCCACAAAAACCATGACCAACTGGACGAATTTGAAGGATCTCTTAACGAATACTTCCATGAGCGCATTTGAATCGCTCCAATTTCACAGTGACCGAAATCTCCATATACATTTAAATACACAGTTATGCAAACAAACAGTAATTAACGGCATGCTTTGAACAAGAAATAACAAGGGAGAGACTTCTCATATCAGTTGAAGATGCTCTTCAAAGTTTGGAACTCAACGCAGCGAAAGACCTCTACTCGATCAACCAACGCCCAGCAGATGCGTCGACTACAGCAGCACGAACAACCGTAAACAAACGAACGCAGCGGGGACGACACCACCAGAGAAAAGCCCTAGGTATTCTTGGAGTGAGAAACAAAGTGTGGTCTTTGGTGAGTTTGGCAGAGGTAAGAGGAAGAACTGATTGTATAGACGATAAGAAAGTGGGAGAGAATAGGATGCTATCGCATAGCTAGATGCTTATCGTTTAGAAGAAACTACACGATCGTGTTGCTTTTACTGAACGATCGTTTAGCAAACATGACACACTATACGATCGTTTAGGAATTAGTGTGTGATCGTTTACGCATTAGGTCGGCGATCATTTAGGCGCGAGGTATGTGATATAAATGCCACAGGTCTGTGAATAGCTAACTAAACACTTTAGCCACGGGATCCACTATCCGTTAACTATCAGACATTCCACTAAAGATCAATAGCTGAACTCTTCTTACCACAGATATATTTCTGTGTCCATCGGATATAACCAATCATGAGTACGATGACCCTTCACAGATGCTCGTAAGTACAGTTGGGCCAAATTACCATTTTCTCTCTACAGTTACATCTCACTCCTTAAGTACCATTGATTTCTCTAATAAACAATACAACATAGTCCAAGCCAAGAGAAGGTGTGTGGCGCCACATCGTTCAAACCCTGGAATCAGCCCTTAAGGGAGCTATCTATCTACTTATCTCTGCCTTGGGGAAGGAGTGAATTCCATCTTGTGTAGCTGAATTTCCAACTCCCAAATCAGACGAATCCCCAAAATGATAGGTTTCAAACGGCGACCTGGCCACTCGCACCCATACAAATCAAAGGACCACCCTCAATGGCAGGAGTTCCCAACTCACTCATGATTGAGGTCATGTTACCTATGGTCATCCTAGTGAAGTGAAGTCTCTGTCATGAACGGTGTTATATAATGAGATGTTAAAACTTCGTGGTCAGGTCTTATACAAACTTTTTGTATAGGACGCCCCCGCTCGCATGTCCCCAACATGAATGATCAGGGTCAGGCCATCTGTGACAAGTCACAACACTTTTGACCATTCCAGAAAGCGGGCCGCATCAGTAGTGTTAACAGGATAAGGATTCCCTCCTATCTCCATATACTACAGACCATTTTGGTTATCTCTTAAGACATGATCCACTTGTATGTCACCACATACATGCTTGAGTTACATACAGATAACCAGGGATTTTAAGTTTATTGGTTTGTGGTAAAGCAAATAAAACATGCAACTAAGCAAAAAACAAGATGTGAAGTAAAATATCATATATTATACAACACAAACGTTCGTATGAACTGTTTACAAACTACAGGACAAGAAACTTTATGGCATCAATCCCAACAGAATTTTCACCTTCAACAATAGCAAAAGCAAGGGAAAATATATGCCCGTTTGCATCAATAGATAAGGCGGGCAATAATTTTTCCTTATACTTTCCATAGAGACGAGTTCTATCGATATGGATTAATAGTGTACAATATTTGAACCCTTCTCTTGCAGGACCGAAGGACCAGAAAACTCAACAAAAAATAGTCGTACCTGGCACATCAAATAGAAGGAAATACCAATTTGATCGTGTTCCTAGATTGTAATGAACAAGAGTACTCAACCAATACGGAAGCTCTGAATATGATTTCTCTCGATCACAAAACACAGCAATCAATGCTTTTCTCTTGGCTTACCACACCCATCTATAATTAACATTATAGCTATATTGTTTTTTAATTGCTTCTTGGAGTAGGACCACAAGTACCCTAGGATCATCTCTAACCAAAATTTGGATTTCGATACTCATAAAATTTGAATCAAGCTGTTAATGATCCTGTGTCAATTCTAGGAAAAAAAAAAACATAAGTGTTCCCCTTCAAGTTTGGTGATTTTGAACATCCCATGAGTTTTATGTCGATATGCCTGTAACCTCCAATCACAACCTTCCTTGCATCTAACATACCAAATATCTTGATTTGATTCCACTACAATAATCTCATATTGTTTTGTCACATAGTATTTTTTTATAGCAAGTTGTAAATCTTCTTTAGTATTAAATTACATTCCTTTCTGCATTAAACTAGAATTATCTACACATATACTCATTTCCTCCAAAGTTGAACCTCGTTCACATGTTGAATTAGTAATTTTCCAATCTATTTGGGGAACATTTTCGACGGTACCAACTCAAGATCATGTTCCTCACTCCTATCGTTTCCAAATAATTAATCAATTTCAACATCAATATCACTGTCTCCATCATTTCCAAGTTCAAGAATGACTAAATCTTCAGGACGTATCGACATATTTATTATGATTTTTTCAACTGATATAGTTGACAAAAAAAAATATGTTAATATGTCAACCCAACAAATAGCCCAACAAAATCCAATTTCTAAGTTAAACATATAAGATCTAAATATTATACATTTAAATCAACTCAAATCTAAGATCCATAAACTATACATTTAAATCAGCCCAAATAAAAATAAAATAGTATATCCATGAATCATACATTTAATTCAGCCCAAATGCAAACAAAATGATATATATATATAATTGGCCAACAAAATCATGCAAAAACATAGCCCAACAAAATCAGCCCACCAAAATCCAATTTCTAAGCAACATATATCTAAAGATTATACATTTAAATCATAGATCCATAAACTATACATTTAATTCATCCCAAATGCAAACAAAATGATATATATATGAAGCAATCTTCATTTTCAAACTTGATCCTCGTTTTTATAAACAAATACATATATTGAGAAAAAATAAAGAAAAAACTTTACCGAAGGTGGACGACGACAAAGATTGGATATAGCGGGTGGTAGATCGGCTCATGGCGGCAGCAACAAGAGAAAAAGCTCACGGCCGGATGGAGGAAGAAAAGAGGCTACGATGGTAACGGGAAGCAAGAAAAGAGAAAACGCTCTCAGATGGAGGAAGAAGGGGTTGCGGCATTTAAGGGACCACTAAGTCATGTACCCGATACACGACTTAGGGTAATCGTGTACCGGGTACACGATTACCTCGGTCAACGTTGCATGGCTGCCACATTGGCAGTCTGCGCATGCCAGATCACATGCACTCGTGTACCGGGTACACAATTTAGTTCTGATCGTGTAACGGGTACATGATTTAAACATAATCATATACCGGGTACACAATTAAAAAACCTATTTTTGTCAATATTATCCGCCTAACCCTATTTTTGTTAATAATTATTAAAATAACATTATTTTTTTTTAAAAAAAGTCTAAATTTACTATATATATAAATATATACATTGTGTGAGACCAAATAGTTATAAAGTAGTGTTGAAAAGATGTGTGAGATCAATAGTTATCAAGTAGTGTCGAAAAGATTTGTGACCAAATAGTTATCAAGTAATATTGAAAAGATGTGCACGTGTGTGTGCACATGTGCATGTGGGATAAGGAAACAAAGACAACTTTCAAAAGTAAAAGATAAAAAAAAAAAAAAAAAAAAAAAAAAAAAAAAAAAAAAAACACGACACTAAACGAAACATTTTGGGCTTTTTATTCTTGATTTTTTTAAAAAAAAATTACGCCATATTTTCTCAATATCTCACACTAGTTTACGTTTTTTATAGGTAAAAAGTTGAATTCTTAACCAATTTTCTTTTTTAAAAAAACTTTTAATACAACCTTTTTTATTTTATTTTGTTTTATTTTTTTTTTTTGTTTTCAGATCTTATCTTGGTTTTTTAAAACAATGGTAAAGAGTAGATGACAAAGTAAGAAGTTTAGAGGTAGAATAAGTGTTTGTAGGTTTAATTGTCTAAAGCTAAAAACTAAAAATAAAATGACTACCAGATAAGACCTTAATAATTCAAAATGATAATTATGTAACCTTTACAATAATCATTGAAAACATATTATAGGATACACTTTCATACTATGTACTCGCAATTTAAAAGGTTAGTGTCAACAACAATCATATAACCCAATAGATAAGACATAATGTTGAGAATTGACAATCAAATATAAATAGGAATGTAAAGGAACAGAGATCAACATAGAGATTTACGTGGTTCATTAATAGTGTGTTAGATATATCTATGAGCAGATGGAGATAATTTTCTTAGAGAGAATAATACAGATTAGAGAACTGATGCGATTTTAGGGTTAGAGAGTTTATATAGTGCTCTTGTCTAAATTATGGTCATAAACATGAATAACGTAAAGAAGGAAAATATGTAAATAACTTAGGTTTTGGAGGCCTTGCCTCTGAACCCTAGAGACGAGATTCCATAATTAGTTATTTGAAGCGCCACAAATCATAATCAAAACATTTCAACAGAAAAGTTGTCTTTTTTGGATAGAAAATTTCATCCATATCTCACATTTTGTTGAGCTAAAAATATAATAATAGAGAAAAGGACGATGATTGACATTTGTATAATTTTCATCCTAGCTCCTACAATGTGTTTACAAATCTCACTTGCAAGACTAGTTTTAAAAGGTTATTACAAGTTTAGAGTATTTAAACCTTTGCGATTATGTCGAATATGTTTCTAAATTTTAGAAAAAAAAATTCAATTTTTGTGTCAAATAGATTCTTAACATATTTAACTCTTTTTAATTAATAAATCCACTAGTCATAAAATTAAAGTCTATATCCAATAGATAACTCTAAACTTTCCTCTCTTTTTTTTTTCCCTAGTAAAGCCGTAATTTTTTCTTAAAAAAATTCAAATATGTCAATAACCTCCTAAATACAATAGTGAAAATCTACTACCTGTTGCTATTTTTATAAGTTTAGTAACTTATAAAACACAAAATTTTAAAGTTTAATGATGTACTAAACAGTAAATTAAGTGAAATTAGTTGATTTAATGCCTATTTGAATTTATTTGAGAAAAAAGTATTTTCTTTTTTAAAAACTCATTTTTGGTAGAAACAATTTAAAATATACTTAAAAAGCTATTTTGAATGATTACTAAATAATATAATTCTTTCTAAAATAACTTATATTTTAAATCAAACATTTAAAAATATAATCCAAATACACTTTTAATTTAGTGAAAAGATGTGAGGAAAGTTATAGGTGGAAAGCGCAACCTAGAGAGAGTGAAAGTCCTCATTACTCGTGGCCTTCAAAATCCCAATCCTGGAATTAAAAAAACCTTTTGCCCAAAAAGTATATTATAAATAATTTAAATAAAATAAATAAATAAATATCTAAAACGAAATTAGTAATTTTAGAAAAAGAAATAAGAGGAAGACAATCTTGATTCTGCTTGTTGCTGTGGAAAGGTGAATGGAAGGCAGTCAACAAATCACAAACAGCACGCAATATCATCATCTTCTAAATT